>NW_017307268.1:207077-305272 GCF_000935625.1 Nanorana parkeri | reverse complement strand
GTGTGTGTGTCTTCACTCACCTCCCCATCTACTGAGCCGACCTGTGACAGTCTCATTGTCACAGGTCGGCTAGAACTATGAGGTGAGTGAAAAGCACTCACCTTATAGTTCTCCTTTAAGATAATGGACTGAACCTGAGAGAAAGACCTTTTTATCCAACAATTTAAAACGTAGGTTCCCCTTTGACGAGGGTCCGGAACACTGTTGGAATAAAAATCCAAAGTTGGATGCACCTCTGGAAAAGATTTCTAAGAAATCAGATTTAGCCTTCGACGACATGGGCATCCTGAAGGATCCCATGGATAAAAAGATTGATATGCTCCTTAAGCGTGTTTGGGATTCGGCACTTTCCAATTTAAAGCCAGCTCTAGCGACCACTTGTTGTCAGGAAGCAGGGGGTGTTACCTCTGTTCGGGGACCACGGGCACGGCGCAGGGCACGGGTTCGCCTCCAGCCTGGTAGAACTCCTGGTGCCCAGGCTGTGGGTGCGCGATTCGCGCAGCACGCAGGCTGTGCGCGTATCCCCAGAAACGCGCACGTAGCACTCCTGCGCCATTAAGGCCATCAGGTGTGGGCCTTACTGGAGGAGGTTCCCAGCACACACCTTCCATCTCTCTCGCCTGCCATTGGTTCCTGGGGAGGGAAGCCTCCTGGTTGCCTCGGTGACCGGGGGGTGATCTTACCTCCCCTGGCTATAAAAACCTGGCCTGAGCTCTGGCTTATTGCTGAGTTATTCCACCTTATGGTGAACACCTAGCCTCACTGTTGATCCTGTTGTTACCTGTTGCCCCCTTCGTTGTACTTCCTGATTACTGAACCCTTGGACTGTCTATCGCCTCTGAACCATCGCTGCCTGCCTCGACCCAGACTGGACTTTGACTACTCTCTTGGATGGCCCCTAAATTGTACTTCGTTTCTGGACTTATCGGCCGCTTCCTGCCAGTGGGTTTCTTACCACGCTACTAGTTCGCTGGTACGTCTGACACTTGTGTAGCAAGAAACTTAGACTTCTAGTCGCAACTTAGAGCCCATCTTTTGGCAGGCACCCCAAGAGATCAGTTATTAGATTCCCTTCCTATGCTGTTTAAGGCCAGTCGAGCCCTTTGGCTTAAAACGTAGGAGGGCGATGCAGCTTCTAGATTAAAATTATGTAACTTGCCCTTCTCGGGAGATCTGCTTTTCGGTCCAGAATTGATGTCTGCTCTGGAACACACAGCAGATAAGAAGGTTTTTTCCAGAAAAGAAGAAGAAACCCTTTAATCGTAGGTTTTTTTCATGTCCCCAAGGGTAGGGGCCAAAAAGCTGTTCAAAATAAACCCAAAAATCACTGGACGGGTCACAAGGGTAAAGGTAGAGGAGGAATCCTTGGAAGGAAGTGACCTCCAATTTGTTTGTTCTAGATCTCATAGAGAACGGTTACAGTCTGGAATTAGACGACAGACCCCGGAAATATTTTTAGCGACAGAACTCCCCCGGGACCCAGTCAGGTCAAGAGCGCTTTGTCTTCTCCAAGGGGATTTGGTGGATCAGGACATTCTGCTGCCCGTTTCGGCACAGCAGGAAGGGCAGGGTTTCTATTCTCACGTTTTTGTGGTAAGGAAGCTTTCGGGAAAATTCCGCCTGATCCTAAATTTAAAACCCCTAAATGCGGTAATCAGATACAAAAAATTCCGCATGAACTCGATTTTTTCAGTTCGGTCTATCCTTCAGCAGAACTCCTTTCTGGTAACATTAGATCTGCGGGATGCTTATTTGCATGTCCCGATCAGCCTATATTCTCAGAGGTTTCTGAGATTGGCTGTAAGGATGGATTCAGGAATTTGTCATTTTCAGTTCAGGGCACTCCCCTCTGGTCTCTCCTCGGCGCCGAGGATTTTCACCAAAATTCTAAGGGGAAGCCTTAGCACCCTTAAAGTGACATTAAACCCCTTAGATTTTTTAACATAAAACAATACTGTAATGTGTGCCTTACTGTAATCCATGGTTGTTTCCCTTCTCTTTGCTGCTCTTCCTTTTAAATCCGTATCTCTTCTCATGCTGGGCAGAACTTCTGTTTTGCAGCAGACTGCCTTGTCTCTTGAATGGATACATGGTGTCTGTGTGCAGGTTCACAACCTGAGCCAGTACTACAGGAAGAGGCACTCAGCTGCAAAGGGAAGTTCTCCCCCAGCATGAGAAAAGATATGGATTTAAAAGGAAGAGCAGCAAACCAAATGGGACCTGTCCTTGGTTTTACAGGGCCTTCTCAGAGCCCCGTATGAACCAATTTCTTCAGCCTCACTGAAAATTCTTACTCTTAAGACAGTTTTGTTGCTAGCTACTACGTCCGCTCGTAGGGTTAGTGAGCTGCAGGCACTTTCTATAAAAGAGCCTTTTTTGTCAGTTTTTCCCGATAGGATGGTATTGAGAACTGACCTGGCTTTTTTACCAAAGGTTTCCTCAGCTTCACAGATCGCAGGAAATTGTGGTGCCTTCCCTTTGTTCTAATCCTTCGACTAAGAAGGAGGGTCATTTCTAGGTAAGTCATTCTGGCTTACATAGAAGCTACCAGAGATATTAGAAAGTCAGATGTTTTGTTCGTGTTATTTTCAGGAAAAAATAAGAGATGCAGGGCATCGAAGTCATCCATTGCCAGATGGATAAGGCTAGCTATTTCAGAAGCATATTGCTTAATGGGGCTCCTTCACCTATTTTAATGCTCATTCCACCAGGGCAGTGGACACAACCTGGGCTGAGAAGGCGGGAGCCACTCCAGAACAAATTTGTAGGGCTGCTACGTGGTCAAGTTTTTCTACTTTTGTTCAACATTATCGCCTAGATCTGTTAACATGCCAAGATCAGGCATTTGGGAGAAAGGTTCTCCAAGCGGTAATCCCACCCTGATGGTAAGTTCTTGGTTATCATCTCACATGCTGTCCTGGAAGACGTGGATGGAAAACCAGAGTTAGACTTACTGGTAACTCTATTTCCAATAGTCTTCCAGGACAGCATGGTTCCCACCCTGTGCTGGGGGCTATGTGTAACATACATACCTGATCTCCCGTCCAGGAGCGGTGCCGGGAATGACGTAGGCCTGCGTCGCTCGCTGGCTCAGCCCCTTCAGCAGTTTAAGCCATGATCAGACAGCGGGCCAGCGTCCATGCAAGGAGGAAGACGCCGACCCACTGTGCCGACATCCTCGTCTGAATCCCCTAATCCCCACACTACTTACCAGGACTCTGTCCTGCAGACCAACTGCTGATTCCTAACCTACTACAGCATACTGCCACAGGCAGCCTCTAACCTGCAGGTAACCATTACCTAATTTCACTGTGTCCTATGGCCAGCTTGTGTTATCTGCTATTATCAGCTTGTTGCTAAGTGACTTTACCTGGATTACAAACACTGCATGTTACCTGCTATTATCAGCTTGTTACCATGTGACTTTACCTGGATTACAAACACTACATGTTACCTGCTAATTGACTTTACCTGGATTAAAAACACTGATTTTGAGTGCCATAATTAGTCCTGTTACTACTTATTCCATGGTGCATTACTGTCTGTAGCTGAGATCCTACCATACCACGTCCAGTACTTTACACTATGTAAATGTTATGGTGTGTTGTTGCTGTTTATAGTGTCTTTTTCCTATAGACTTCTGTCCTTTGGCTCTTTTATATACTGAGGAACATCCTGTGGGGGTGGCCTTTTAAACAAATGGTGGCGTGTTTCCTGTTTGGGGGGAGGTACCTCCACATCTCACATGCTGTCCGGGAAGACTATTGGAAATAGAGTTACCGGTAAGTCTAACTCTGGTTTTTGTTAGCATTCATCGTGGACAATGTTATAGGCAAACATTATGTTTGCCCATAACATGTGTCCAGCCCGAATGCTACCGCATGAATAATGCTGTTAACAGAGTTGAATTGTTGCAATTAATGGACTGTTACCACCCTTTATTTATTTATTACAGGTATTTGTATAGTGCCAACAGCTTTACATAGTACAGATTCACATCAGTCCCTGCTCTCCAGGACCTTACAATCTAAGGTCCCTATCTCACATGCATACATACAGGGCTAGTTTAGACAAGAGACAATTCACCTTCCAGCATATATTTGAAGTGTGGGAGGAAACTCTTTCAAGCACAGGGAGAACATGCAAAATCCTTGCAGATAGTTTCCTGACTGGGATTTAAACAGGGGACTGTGGTGCTGCAAGGCAGACGTAACCACTTGGCCACTGTGTTGTTAAATTCCACTTAAGCTTGCCATACATAGATCAAATGTTGGTCATTTGCTGGTAAATCAGCCGAAATCCGATTCATGGGTGGCACTGCTGGCACCACCCAGCTCGACTAAATACAAATTTTCAATCATCTTTTGTTGAAGGAGTCAGGTGGCCTTGAGAGGGGAGAGGAGGGATAAATGAGAACATTCTTAAGTTGTACTGCCAGGTTTACGGTAAGAAAGAAAAAAAGAAATAGACACTGGCACTCCAATAGTAAATCAATTACGTCTATTTATTGACGTGCATCAAAAGCAAAATAACACACTTAGTGCAACGTTTCGGGGACACAGAGGAACCCCTTCATCAGGCAAAACAAGGGGTTTACAGTAAGGCTACGTTTCACCAAAGACACATATATCTTACATTCTGAGATACACTGAATTGAGGTAAAATGAGAGAGATTAAAATGCTAGATACATGGACTTCATTACTTTTTCTTTCAGGAACATGTGACATTTTTACATTTCGGTTTATTAGTAATCTTATAACTGCATCGTTAGATCAAGAATAATCAATTAGTAACAATAGTAGTTTTTAACCACCTGCTGTCCGGCCATTGTAATTAAACGGCCGGACAGCGGCTTCTTGAATGCGGGTGGGCGTTTTTAAACTTTTTTTACAATTTTTTTAAAACAAATTAAAAAAATTAAGTCACATATCAAAGCAATAAAAAAAATTAAAGTCCCCCGCCCCCACATGCAAACGCAAACATGCGTCGAGTCCGCCTAAGTGCGAAAACGACGATTACATCCATTGCGCCGCACATGTTACATATCCCCGCTAACGTCGGAGTGAGCAATAATTCTAGGGCCATCAATCACTGATAACACTAAACTGATGAGCGGTAAAAGCTTTTAAAGTGTCGGCTTTGGTCAATTTTGGGTATGGTAGTTTTTTGCGATTTAGCGGGTGCGCACAATTTTAAAGCTTGACATGTTTGGTGTCTATTTACCCGACGTGACCCTGTCTTTTATATTTTACCAAAAAATTTGGTAATAATAAATGTTTTATAACATAACGTAGGGAGAACAGGTTTTTTTTTTCAAAATTTTCGGTACTTTTTTCATTATATAGTGTGATGTTGGGGAGCTCAAAGAGCACTCGCACAGCGGGTTTTCCAAAACACAGGTCTTTTTATTTGCTCTTGCAGGGCAGCAGCAAAATGTAAACACAAATAGTTGCTTGTCTTCAGCACTAATGACAAAACAAAAGATGTCTCACTGACTTGTTGTATGAAGTCCCAGACCTAGAGAATCCCTTCCTAGGAATGTCAGTCCTGCAGCCCAGCACAGTAGCACTGTAACACAGCGATCCAGCAATACAGCAACACTGCAGCTCTCTCACATTCACACACAGCTAGTGCTGATGACTTCCTCCTCGACTCCCACTCACCTCTCTGGGAGTTGCCAACCTTTTAAACCCTTTCATGGGGCAGGAAGGTTAACCCTGCGGCTGTCCTTAAAGGGACCACAACCCAAAAAGGGGCGATACATATCGCCCATCCAGGACCCAGCCTTGCCGTCCTCTACAATAGTATAACAAAAAACCCGCAGTAGTGATTAAATACCACCAAAAGAAAGCTCTATCTGTCCCCAAAAAATGGTATACAATTAATTTCAGTACAGCGTTGCATGACGGAATAAATGTCAGTCAAAGTACTGCAGAACTAAATACTGAAAAATGGCCTGGACAGGAAGAGGGTGGCATGGCACCACACCCCTGATTGATTAAATAACAACACATTGAAACAGCTGTTTGAGGTGCCAAAAACTAAACAACGGTTTATATATTTTTATTGATATGAGTCTATGTTAAAATATTTATAAAAACAGAAATTGCCCATTTTGGTACAATCTAGTACAATACATAATTACACACGCAATTGATTGCATAAATATGAAAGTTGATATACTTATTAGTACAGACTCGACATGTTTCGGGGTATTGCTTCATCAAGGGGACTGAAAATCCATAATTTGGACAGTTACACAGTGTACAATTCAACAACATGTATGTAAGTTAGCCATTTTGTACATATAATTCAACTAACTTATTTCACATAACTTATTTCACATACCTGACATCTCATGGCTATATATTCATCCACCACACGCGAATCACGGGGGGGGGGGGGGGGGCCTTCCGGCGAGATCAAGTAGACAAGAACCCAGTATCTATATGTAAATGAATAATATTTTAATCAATAGTACTTATTGGTGGGTAAATGAAAAAAATAATAGATAAATTAGTGAAATGATTGAGAAAAACAGGGGTCCCAATCTTAGTTTAGTCTAAATAGTTAAACTTCTTACCAGATATTTGGGTGCCAAGATTTCAGTTGGGTGCCAAAATTTCAAGTAATTCAAAGTCGTTTTTTTAATCAAAAATTGTTGGACAGGGTTTCTATGTTCCCACAAAGTATCTTTGAGTTGGGTATCCTATTTATAAAACCATAGGTGGTATCAATTTGTTGAATCTTATCAGAATCTTTACAATATTGTTGGCAAAGCTGGGCAAGCGTTTTGAATTCTTCACCTTTTGCCGGTCACATATTTCACCACCGAAAAAGTGGGCGTGATTACGTTGAAATTTGTGACCACGTGACCGATCACTCATTCCACCGCCAAAAACTGGGCAGTATTAGGTCAAAATGTGTGACCATGTCACCAGTCACACATTCTAATGCAGTTACAAACTTTGATAGAACAGTGGAACAAGTCCACATCCTCCCACACCTCTGATGCAGTGGTTAGGGAAGAAGAACACGACAGCCACAAGAGGGGAGAAGACCCAGCCGATCCCCAGCAGAAGGACAAGGACCCTGCAGCCAAATAGGGAGGGGAGGAGGAAGAGAGGAGGAGGGGGCATTGCCGTCAACAATGACGGTCTCAATGGATATAAAGGATAAATAAAGCATATGGGTGGTTAATTTTGGACATATAAAAAAATGAAGTATTTTATTATTCTACAGGAGTACATTTTCTGAGCTAAGAATAATATCAAATCAGTCACAGTAGTGCTTATGACAATGCACTATTTTTAAGCTAAGAAATAATTTTGTTGCCACGATCGCATTAGGAGATTTAATAACCTGTCTATTATTTTCACACATTATTGATTGTGTACCACTTCTGCTCAAAGCCCTTTTCATCTGATAGATAGGGCTAGAACTTCACCAGCCCACACCTCTTAGAACACTGTCATAAAACATATTTACTGTTTCCTATAACAAATTTCTAGAGAAAAGTGACAGCTGTTGATGTATTTTAGTAAGGATGCTTGACATGATGTAGTGATTTCATTTTCCTCTCTGATGCATAAGAATTGCAGGAACAATGTTGTTATACTTGCCTGTTTTCCATCAGGGCTTCAAGTAATGAGTAAATTACATACCTACAGAAGCAGATAATCAGGTAGAAATACCACATGGGCCTAAATTAACACAGTGCACAAGATAAACAAGCACTATTTACAGTTTATTTTATAAATTGTCTCAGACTGAAATAATCTAAAAGGACAGCTTAAAAGGAAACTATAATGGCTTAGGGTGAACTTTGTTATAATTTGTAATTAAACATTGATAAACTTTTAGTGCCCGTTCACACCGTTGAGCTGAGTCAGTCCATTCATTTGAAAGGGCTGCCAAATGCACCAAAATGTACCAATTTGTGTAGAATTTGTGCCAGCACTCAGCAGTGCACATTTGTCGGCAATGTGCGTCAGGGTGCTATTAAGAATGATTAGCACTGCATTACACCAACATGATGGTGTGCACAAACCCTGAAAGAAGAAGTCTCATTTTGTATTTTTTTCACAGCTCAGTCGCCTAACTCCCACAGTGTATGTAGCTGTTTATCTTATGCTTCTGTGTGCAGTAGATACTGAGATCCAGACTTTGACAGTTCACGCCTCTTCGTTCCCAACCAGCCTCTTGATTGACAGCTCTTATATCACTGAGGTATGAAAAATAATGGAGGTGAGATTTCTTCTTTAAACTTTCTTTCTTTAAATGTTTTTAGTATTATTATAGATAGCTAGATCTGTCCAGTAAGTGCAAAAAGTACACTTTGATCCTGCAAGGAATATTTTGAGCTGATAATTTATTGTGCTCTACTTGTGTTGACTGGTATTAGTTTATCAGCATTGTTCCCAGATCTCTATGTGGACTTATCTTATGGAGAAGAGGAGAGGGGAAGGTGTTTTGTAGTCCTGTCCTAGGGTCCTACCCTACATAGATACAGTATTACTGTCACTAGATGGCTCTGTCTAGCAGTGGTAATGCCATGCAAATAGCATTCGTTCAGATATACACTGGGTGGAAGATTTAAAAATCAGCCCCTAAATGTGTTACTGGCAGGATCACCCGATGAAAATAAAGAGAAATAAAGGCTGAAAAGAAAAAATGCAGCTTCCACAACTAAGGACTGTAGTCTGCAATGTATTGCATTTTTGTTTTCGTGTTTAGATATTTAATGTGATATCTGCTCAGTGTGTGTGTTCGTTCTGTGTTAACAGCTCATGACTTAACAGACTTGAGATAGCAATTGCTTGATGCAATCAAACCATGATGTGTTTATGGTGGCAAGCAGATGCCCGGCAGCTGAGAGCTGTTAGGGAAGATACAACGGTCAGCAATAACATTATGACCACTGTGATGTGAAGTGAATAACATTTATTATTTTGTTACAATGGCACCTGGGAGTGGGTGAGATATTTTGGGCAGCCGGTAAACATTTTGTCTCTGAAGTTGATGTGTAAGGATTTGAGCAACTTTGACAATGGCCAAATTGTGTTGGCTAGACGGCTGGGTAAGAGCAACTCCAAAATTTGCGGGATATTCCCAGTCTGCAGTGGTCAGGACCTACCAAAAGTGGTCCAAGGAAGAAAAACTTGTGAACTGGTGACAGTTATGGGTGGCCAAGGCTCATTGATGCACGTAGAGAACAAAGGCTGACCTGTGTAGCCCGGTCCAATAGAAGAGCTGCTGTAGCTCAAATTGCTGAAAAATGTAATACTGGTAATGATAGGAAGGTGTCTGAACACACAGTGCGTTGCATTTTGTTGCATATTGGGCTGTGTACCCGCAGACTGATCAGGGTGCCCATGCTGACCAGTGTCGCTTGCACAGGGAAGAGATGGCACTTGTAAGACTATATGTGCACTAATGTGCACATAACGTAACGTACGCGCAGAGTCGCGCTAACGATGCGCACAGGATATGACACAACTCCCCTTGATAGATGACTCTATTTAAACCTGCCTGTTCTGTGGATCATTGCACAATGGCCTTTCATCTTGTGTGTGTGTTCCTGTGATTCTTCCTGTTCCTGTGTTCTGCTGCCTTGACCCGGATTTCCATTGACAACGCCTGTTTGCTGCCTGCCCCTGACCTCTGCTTGTTCCTGGACTATTCTTCTGCCTGCTACTCTTGTACTTCGCTGCCCGATTGGTGTTGACCCTGGCCTGCCTGACTTCGCCCTGCTCCTGCAGTGTTCCTCGCTGACCTTCCAGCTGCATCCTTGCCTGCTTCCTTGGAAACCAGCTTCTGGACTTACCCAGGCTCAGTGTCCTACATCCCCAGGCACCTGTGCTGCTCTCTGTCCTCCTCACTCCCTGTCTCCACTTTCAGAGGTGTGGGACAAATGTTGATTGAAGTGTCCTCTTTCAACAGGATAATGCACCCTGCCACACTGCAAAAGGTATTCAAGAATGGTTTGAGGAACACAACAATATGTTGGAGGTGTTGACTTGGCCTCCAAATTCTCCAGATCTCAATCCAATCAAGCATCTGGGTATTGTGCAGGAAAAACAAGTCCAATCCATGGAGGCCCCACCTGGCAACTTACAGGACTTAAAGGATGTACTACTGACGGCTTGGTGCCAGATACTATAGCATACCTTCAGAGGTCTATTGGAGTCCATGCCTCAAGGGTTCAGGGCTTTTTTGGCTGCAAAAGAGAGACCTGCTCAGTATTAAGTGAGTGGTCATAATGTTATGGCTGATTGGTAAATATACAAAGCTACAAAGGGCTCAGTAGTCCACAGTGGTTTGACAAATGAACTCTGGTTGCTGTGAGCTGGTTTCCTTAGATTCCATCATATTCTTTTATCATTGTTTTTCACCATGTTCAAAAACAAAACTACATTTACCCCAATTTTTTTTGAAAACATCCCTGTACCTGCACTACAGCATATTATAAGGCTGTGATAGTATGTGATTTATCTGATATAATGAATAATGCCAATTCTGAGGAAAGTCTGAATGGTTCCCGATGGCTCAGGCCAGATCAGTTCTAGCCTATAACAGATCTAATCTGCAAAACATTAGGACTGGCTGTAGGGGATTATTGGGTAGGCACAGGCAAGGTGCTGGTAGGTCTTATTGGATGGCTGTACCAGCACAAGCTAACGATACCAGTTATACTAAGATCATCATATTAAATATCTTTCAATATAAGGGATCATGATGGCTAACTTGCTCATTGTGTAATTTTTATAAGTGAAAGTAACAATTTAGGTTAGCTAGCCAGAAAGATGTCCCAACCCGGATAAACAGCATAAATACAAAGTGTTGTACCCTAATAGTTTATCCTTTTATGCTCCAGTTGGTGGATAACCGTTATAACCCAGTAGCTAGGGGAGTCCATAAACAAATTATCTCAGTTTTCCAATATCACTCATGGTATGCTCGAGCTTATGAACTGGACCTCTTAACTGATATAATATTGTGACTTCCTGTATGATGATTTATAGTTTCTACAGTGGAGCAACTGCTTGCAAAATGGTTAAAAAAACATAAATAAAAATAACACTGTAAGGTTTTTGAGATCAATATGTTCCCTATTCTCAGGTAAGTGACCCGTAGGACTCTGTGCTTGCAGGCTTTTATAAGCATTATAGGTTTTACTAAATTTTTCTAAGGTATTAACACTTTTCCTAAATCATAACAAATGGCCTGGTAAATGTAATATCTTGTGAAGCCTTGTCTAGACAGTTTTATTCTAGTTTATGATGCAGAAAACAAGACAGATACAAAGATTAAGTGCTTACATGTGTTTTTGTAAGACCCACGGAAACTGGTTATAAATGGAAGCCTCGTGTAAGAAAGCCCAGGAATAAATGCAGGGACAGATTCATAAATCATCAGGAAAAGAGGTACAGAGCCGTTGTGACATGAATTACCTTTCATGTCCATCCAGTGTGAGTGTTTAAATTACCAAGGCTTAAAAAAATGAGTTTACAACGACTGGGAAACTGGATATTTTGCTGTTCTTCCAGGCAATGTGATGGGTGTATGATTCATCCATCGTTAATCAGTTGCCTATCACAGTATTGTATGTGAGCACACAATGTCTCCTTTACCCATGAGTTCTTCTCTGTTAATATTTTTTAGTATTTATCTATATATGTATGTGTTAAATCTATTTATGACCTCTTGATCTTTAGTTATTAGGTGCTTTATTTTTAGAGTGACACTAAACTCCGAAAAATTTAATATTAAAAATGCATTCAAACACCTTAACTATTAACAAAAATATAGCTTATTTTTGTATCACTGTAGATCTTCAAATCATCTCTGAATTGGTGTTGACGCAGTCCTTCCTTCTGGAAGGGGGCTACTTTTCTTCTCCGTGGTCCCTGTGTGTGTAAGTAGCCACCACTCCAAGCTCACTCCCGTGATGGACTACAATCTCAATACAATTTAGTAAACAAAACATGAGGTTGTAGTCCATCACGGGAGTGAGCTTGGAGCGGTGGCTACTTTACAACACACGCGGGGACCATGGGGAACAAAAGTAGCCACCCTACAGAAGGAAGGACAGTGTCAGCACAAATTCAGAGATGATTTGAAGATGTACAGCCAAGTCATGCATTTTAGTTAATAGTTAACATGCTTGAATGCATTTTTAAGATGTAACTCCTGAGTTTAGTGTCGCTTTAAGGCACATGTATAATTCACATGTTGGCAATAATGCAAACATTTAACACCACTTTGTAGGACTATCCAAGGCCTTATTGGTGGAATGAAACCCTTGCATTCCACAGAAAGACAATATAGCTGTAAACATAATGGTGAGACCGATGGTCAAATAAGCAATTATTTTCATACCCAAGTCAGTATTATGCTGCCACAAATAGTAATAGCTATGAAACATAATTGCAGTGATCCTAATAAACTTATACCAAAAATAATACTGTATTAATTACCCATAACAAAAAGTGATTATATATTAATTATAGCTACATTATATGTTGTTCCAAAAGCATTTTGTGCATAGAATGTATAAACAATTGGCATTTTGGGACGTACTGATCATTATACAGAGAAAACAAATATGCATCGCAAAAAAAGAGGGAAACACAGAAAGCTAGTAATTCATTAAAAATTGCATATCCTACATTTAATTAATTAATCTACCCATCTTGTTTTTTTTTTTAAACTGTTATTTGTTGGGACGTGAGAATTGATCTACTAAATGTTTTACAATCCCACATTCAAAGGTGATCAAAGTTTGAAGTATGATTGCCATACTTTGAATGGCAGCAACAATTACTGCAAAGGACACTTAAATAATTAATTAGAAGACCCAAGGAACATTACTTTGGTACAAATCCAAAGAATAAGGAAGCTAGCTAGCTCCACTGTAAAAGATTCAAACCCTGACAATCTTTATTAATCTAGGCTAAGCAAAGTTTTGGGACCTGCCTGGGACATCGTACTGTGATGCATTTCACCCACCAACCTGGGCTTAATCATAGCACTGGGTGCCAAGGTCTAGCAATCTCCCTTCATACATTAAAGTTAATTTCTTCATATTTGGAAATGTCTCTATATCATAGTTGTGGAAATACAAGTCGATGTAGGTCAAGGCCCTTGTGGGTCAGTGCCTAGGACAACAGAGTTAAAGGGGCAACAAACAACCTAAAAAATTGTGATCATGTTTGTGACTATATTTTAGTAAAATAACTGAATAGGGAAGGGGGCACAAGGGATGTTGAAAATAGTCAGGAAGTTCTTAATTGTTCAGGAAACCCGAAATGATCTCTTCTTTTTGTTGGTTGGAGGAATGTACAGTCAAAAATTAGATGTGCTTACAAAGCAGGCAATATACAGTCTCCAACAGTGCATTCTGTGACGATGATGGGGGATTTGAGCCTGAATATTGCAGAATAAAATATGTTTGTGCCCCAGTTCAGAGCACCTGCAGGTCTTCATTTAGAGATGTGACAGGCCCCCACCACATTCCACATTCCGCAAAGAGATGCTCTCTGGCTGTGATCTTTTATTGCCCAGTCCGAGTGAAATTCAAACATATCTCTGCTAATCCTTTTATGGCTGTCGTAATTAATGGCATGGCACTAGGCCTTCCATATATTAGGAGTGGACATTTTATATCAACAAGCAGGTCTGGAGAGGGGGTGACCCCAGGGACCCTCGCATTCTCTCTAAAATTCATAAAACCTGAGGTTGAAAATCAAGTTACATTTTATTAATTTGGAGTTGGGCGGGGATAGGTAAACTAAAGGTTCATCCTCCGCCTGCGTACCCGCCCCAGCCCGGCCTAGGGGTTGGCTTCGGGACACCCTCCAAAAGGGTCTTATAAAATACTCTGTGGCAACTAGAGGGGCTCTTGTTTTAAACATCATCGAGGAACTAGAAGTCTGAACATCGCAGAAGAGTTCCCCTTTAATCTTTGGACATTATCTGCTGGAAGTCTGCTTCAAGAAGAGCCCTGCGGACTTCCACTTTGCTTCTTGAACTCTGTCAGAACTCACAATTCCAGGACTGTTGAGTATTCTTCTTTTATTCCCTTTTATTTTGCTGTTGTATATATATTGTGTCTCTTTTTATTAAATCTTTTTCTGTATATTTTCTGCACCGTTTCTTTTATTAAAGAACGATATTAAAAATCGTTAAGCTTATCTCTACGCTCTAAATACGAACTTAAAGTATCCTTGCTCTCTGAAGAGTGCTACTGTATAGTGAATCCTGTCATATTCCTGTCTGAGAGGACAGCAGCATCACAGGCATTGTTGAAGTGTTTTGAATAGTCGCAGCATTTGCTGGGCACGGTTTGTATTCCGAAAAACACATGGTGGCAGTGGAAGTTTGGTGGGTAAAGGGTTAACTGCGGAGTTAACCAACCCTGGTGACGATCGCTCTCAGTCTGCTGGCCTGAGATTGTGTCCTGCGAGCTGGGAAATCTCTGCGCAGGGTGAGGCTGAGAGTGGTATCGCCACGTCCTTGTGACGCTCACGCTCGGTTCAGACTTGTGTATGGTCACGTGGGATTGACGTACAGCGGGTCTGGGCCGGGCGTACGTCACACATTCAAACAACATGTTTTACTAAAATAATCACAATTAAAGGGGCTGAAATTGTATACAAGGATTTCATCATTCAGGTATCTAGGGCAGAGTGATGTCTATACCTTCTTTTGTTTTAAACCACTGATGCTGGATGGGGACCAACTTGAAACTACCAGCTGTAGAGCTTTTGAAGGACAAATTAAATTCAAGCCAAGGTCACCTGCAAACTCCTAAAGGTCCCCACACACCTTACGATAATCGCAGGAAATCCCGCGATCGTACGATTATCGTAAGGTGTGTGGAAGCCGTGCGACCTCTACTACTGTAAGGTCGCACGACTTTAAACTTACGGACATGTTCGAAAACCCGCCGAGCATCATACGATGTTTGGCGGGTTTGTGGCATGTCCGTACGATAAAAGCCATACGGGCCGGTGTGCGCAAGTGCACAATGCCCGTTCGGCATTGCGATCACCGGAAGCCCACCCCTCAAGGGGCGTGGCTTGCGTTCATCGCAAGTACGATCTGCCTATGCAAGATAGGCAGATCGTACGTTTTTGTAAGTACCTTACAACCATCTCAAGACAAAAGTCTTGCGATGGTTGTAAGGTGTGTGCCCAGCCTTAGTAACAAAAAGTGGAAGTTCAAGATGCACATAGCTCATAGTGGTGACATAAAGTTATGCAACTGTTTTTGTGGTTTCCCTTCACTTGATTATTTTAAATATTAAAAAACATGAAACTTTATATTTAGTTGTTTTCATTTTATATGTGTTTCTGCCTCATATTCATTTCAACTAGAATCTACTGTGACTTGCATTCCTCTTTAAGAAATAACCTAATGCTGCCGTGTATATTTATTGTGGCTTATTTGGAGAAATGTGTTCTGTACGTGAGCACTCTGATATGTAAAATTAGAGACTGATATTAATTCTGAAGACATTTTCCTATCTATAAAAATGTTCTCTGGGACTGGCTCCAAATTATGTACAGCCAACAGGTTTGAAACTCAGCCAAATGCTAATTAATGAGGGAAATGTTAGAGATTGATTTATATTATATTTTTCCTTCTGTAGCGACTTAAGTCACTGGGGTTTGGCTGTGTTTTCAGTATGAGCATAGAGCTCTGGTACAAAATGTATAATTAGTCGGTTCATGACTGTATATGATAAGGTCACTGGTACAGCTCAGAGAAAAGATGACAAAGCAAACTTAGAAGAGAATATAAAGTAGAGATTCCACAGACTAGAACTTGTTAATTGAAGTGTATTGCAGGCCATACACAGACATATTTTATTACTGACACATTATTAACAAAAAATATTGTATTTTCCCATTGTCCGAACAACCGCCAAGTACAACAGCAGCTCCATTTCCTCTTTTTGACTGAAATATTTTTTATTTTATTTATTTTTAACAATGCAGGACATTTTGCACGCTACACTATGAAGGCTCTCTCCTTTTTTTATCTTTGAAATACTGCGGGACCACGGCAAGGAGTTTCGTTTGACACTGCGCCTGAGACGATCCAGCTTTACTTCTGGGATACAGCCAGCGCTACAAGGGAGAAAAACCAAAAAACCAAACACTCACCTTGCAGAGACTGAGAGTAAAAACAACTGGGTCCAAGTTTCAAAGCATGATTGCAAGCTCAAGTGTCACTAACTAAAAGCCTTCGATCCAACTCCATTTGGTGAGTATTGCGGATTATCTATCTCTCATCTTTCCTATTCACTAACACTAGCTGCACTTCCTATTCACTAACACTAGCTGCACTTCCTATTCACTTACACTAGCTGCACTTCCTATTCAATAATGCTAACTGCACTCCCTATTCACTAACGCTAACTGCACTCCCTATTCACTAACTGCACTCCCTATTCACTAACTGCACTCCCTATTCACTAACACTAACTGGACTCTGGGCTCAGGAATGCGCTGGGCTCAGCAACGCGCTGGACTCTGGGCCCACCTGAGGCCCCGCAGAGCCCATCGGAAATCCTGCAGAGCCCACCATAGACCCCACACATAGCTGAGACCCCACACAGCCCACCTGAGAGTGACCCTGCAGAGCACACCATAGATCCGGCACAGCCCACCCAAGACTCACTATGGTGGGCTCTGCAGGGTCTCAGGTGGGCTGGTCAGGGTCCCTTTCCCTGCACCTCCTCCCAGCTCCTCTTACCTGCCGCTGCTAGGGCCTTGCCTCCTCAACACCCTCCCCTGTCACCTCTGCCATGCCGCCCTTTGGTACGGCCGATAGCCATGTAAGTAGCCCCTTACATGGCCCCTCACATGTGTATTGGCTATACCCCCCCTGATGGCGGCCCTAAGAGCGGTGGAGGGTGCATCAATTTTCTTGTGGGGGGCAATTGCTCTGTTGCCTTTCCCCCCCTGGATCCACCACTGGACCCACACTCCATTAAGGCCCCATTGATACCAGGGCGGTTCGGCCGTGCTGATCCGCCGACATGAACGATTCCTTACATTGCTATGGGGACCGTTCATGTGACCGTGCAGCTCAGTGCGATCTGAACTGCTCCCTGACCCTTTTCTGCCGCGCTGATCAGTGCGGTTTCCATACAGCTTTCAATGGAACCGCGCTAATTAGCGCGGTTTGGGGCATTTTTTATTGCGTTTCAGCGCTGAAACAAAATTAAAAACTACCAAAATCTCCCTTTTTTAAAATCTGGTTTCCGGATCAGCGCGGAAACCGCACTGATCCGCAATTGCACTGGTGTGAATAGGGCCTAATACTGATGGGACTTGGGACCAGTGTGGGGAGAAAGAGATAAAAAACACACACATACCCTGCAGCTCAGGACCTGGAGACAGATGGGGAGAAAGAGCTAAAAAAAAAAAACACACACACACACACAGCAGCTTAGGACCTGACAAAAAAACCCCAAAGAGCAGGACTCTCGGGTGGGGAAGACAGAGAATAAAGATGAGGGACCTCTCATCTAAGTGGGTGACTTAAAAAAGGGGGAAGTGGGGTCAGGGGGACAACAGGGTAAGGATATAAGGGAGGATAAATAAAAGGAAAGAAGGAAGAAAGCAGATAAAGTCAGATGAAAAGGAAAAAAAAGAGAGAGAAAGAAGGACAAGGTGAGTCCATTCATAGTGCATTCAGTGTAGTGCGGGCTTGTATGAGAGAGTCAAGGTCTCCAAACATTCAGGAGTTTAGTGCGGGAATCAGTGAAGATCACTGACAGTTTTTCAATAATCATAGTACCTGTGATCCTGTTCTTTACTTCCTGGAAATTCAGGGTTGGAGACTTCCAAGACCTTGCCATTGTTTGTTTTGTAGCAGTAAAGATATGATTAAGCAGCGTCTGCTGGTGAATCATGATTGTTGACTGTTGCCACCGCTTGGCATGTTTGTTTGATTGTTTCATATTTTTTTTTTTTACAAAAATACAGCACTTTTTCCTGAAATTACTGCATTTTGTGCACAATTTTTAGACTAGCTGACCATTTTTCCACTATGACAGCCATTCAATACATCATAAAAATGGTGAAAAATTACTTTCAGCAGTAGCATCTACATAGGCCCCTTAGTCTCAGTTTTAAGGAGGGTATGCTATGAATGTTTTCTGGACATTTTGGTCTTTCTTTTAATGTAACTTTGTAACATAATCCATATTGTAGGCCTGCATCACTTAGATTATGTATTCCATATTTATAGAAGAAGGCTAATTTGATGTCACAGGAAGTCACTCATGTGTCTATCCAACCTTTTATGTGTCTGTAGATGACATCAGCCCAGGTACTGACAGTTGTGTTGACACAAAGGTTCTTATCTGTCTTCAGGCTCAGTTGTTATTTTCTTTTTACTTAGCATACAATTTTTTTTAGCTAAAGTCACTAGATCTATGATCTATTTACAATATGCGTTAAGTACTGAAATGTAAAAACCGCTTTCACAAATTTCATAATATTATTATATTTATTAAACTGTGCATTTTTTCTTAAAAGAGTAAAGGTTAAAAATCTATTTATCATAACAAATATTCTAAAAATAGTAAACATGAAATATAAAAATATAGGGCACGCATAGGACATGTTATGTTAGGAACAAATGTCACATGAATTGCGTAGGTGGGATTTTAATTGTAATTTTATTTTCTAGTGTCCTTACATGGTTAGATTATCAACATTATGTCATAAAGTAAGTATTTTACCAGAAAATGTATGTATGTTTGTTATTATTATTGTTGTTTAGATACATGTTTTTGTCAGTATTATAGCCCTATTTGGTGCATTGATAAAGATACAATAAGGATAAAGTATGGTAAAGCTGACCCAAAAGCTTTTGCAGTTTCCCTAATGTACCAGTATGCTTTTGGGTTGTGATTATAGCAATTATATAACCATTAGGCTATGGGGTCTGTATTCCATATTCATTTTACATTTCACAATGTATTATGCTGGTATAACTAATTACACTCTAGTTCAGTTGTGGAAATACATAGAAAGAGTTGCAAAATATAGATTATTACCCCATATTTTTGCAGTATGTCAATATTTATATGTGACTTTGGGAACACTGGGCAATGTTTGGCACTGAAATACATGTGACTGGATATTTTTTTTGGTTCAAAGTTTTTTATTGGGCTTACAAAGTTTACAACAGGGTAATATACAAATGCAACGAATATTACAACCATACAAGAAAATCTCCTTGAGATCACAATAACATTAACAGAGAGCAGAACGCTTTGTTTATATATGTGTATGTATATCACATTCTCAAACAATTCATCCCCACACAGCTACCTCCTCATGTATCACTTGCCCCTCCCTTTTAGACTGTAAGCCCTCATGGGCAGGGCTCTCCTTACCATCTTGTCTTGAATTGTATTGTAATTGTCATGTCTTCCTTATATTATAAAGCGCTGTGCAAAATGTTGGCACTATATAAATCCTGTATTATAATAATAATAATAATAATAATAATAATATGTATAGTAACTTTTAAAAAATTAGAAAGACTGGTATCAAAAAGGGAAGAAATTTAACTTTAGAGGAAAAGTGAAAGAAAGAAAGCAGAGTATAAGAACTAGAGAGACAGTAGGAGGGAAAATAGTGCACTCCTGAACCACCAATGCATTGACCCTGGCGGGATATTTTTTGTTACTATTTTGTACTTTGCTGATTGAGTAGGCATATGCCACATTGTTGATTAAGAGCAGGATTCACACCATCTGTGTTTGGACTGTGCTGGCTGTTTTTTCCAGCGCAGTCCAAACGCAAGACAAGGCAATTAGCCTTTTTATGGATGGGCTTGGTTCACACCACACCGGTGGTGTGCACTTAAAGAAAGTACGGTACGCTGTACAACCACATCGCACCTCAGTGAGCCCGAGACATTGTGACATTTCAATAAAGTTCTAAAGAAAAAAGCAGTGCAGTGTGGCTCAATTGAGCACATCAACACTGTCCGGGGACATGCACACAAGCAGCCATGCAATTGAGCGCGGCGGCTGGTGTGAGCATACCCTGAAACTGCACAGAACAATTGCTGTATTTGCTGGAAGGGAAAGAGATCTTGTAAATGAATGGCCAGTTGGCACCTAGAGACATTAGATGGTGGTTGGTCTACTGAAATATATTGTGGTAAAAAGTATTAAATTGGTAAAATAACTACCATGACTTAATATACATGTTTGAACATATGGAAGATGGAATGGGAGCTCTCAGAATACTAGTGCAGTTCTAGGTTATATTGGGGTAGGGGAGTCAGTTGTGATTGATCAGATAAATCCATGGACCCAGAAGGCTTGACCATGGAATGTCTGTTAGGGCTGGGGAGTGTATACAGACATACAATCATTGCCAATATAACCGTAACTGTCCACATCAGGCAGAATGAATCCTATGTCTTTAGGACCTTATGTTCAAACATTTGGTAACCAAAGATCTTCAGAAAGATTAACCAGCTTACCGTTATAGTTATGCATTACTTCTTCTGAGCAATTATGAAGCTAAGACTTACAGCAGATGGTGCTTGTGAATCTATAATACTTGGACTTGTAGTCAGATGATGCTCCAGTGGGCTGTATAGATTCTTTGAACCTATTTAATTCCCCTCATTAGGCAGAAAACGTGAAACTGTGCTGAGCATATAAAAGTCAAATAGTATTTCCCTTTGGTATCTGGACTTAAAATGTTACTTATTTAACTAATCTTTATGTACCTTTTCCAGTTTTGAAAGGATCGGTAAATTACACAAAATGGCTTAAGCAGATGATGCAATAAAGTGCAATTTTGTTAAATAGAAGCATTATTTTGCTATTTGAATACTCCTCAAGCAACATGTAAGGATTTGTGATATGAGTGTACAATTAAATATTATATGAATTGTGTAATATAATTTTTTGGTGCCTTAGTGTTTATAGTGAAGAACCTGACACTGCTAGTATTTCGTATGAAACAATGTAAAATCTGCGCTTCTGGACTGGGTGCGATGTGAGAGCTGCTGCGCTATGTTTTGTGAAGATGAAAAAGATTTTGAGTGTGCAGCGCTATTAAGGTGGATAAAGTGTAATCCCCTCTTCGGGTATATCAAAAATGTATATAAATAAGTTATGAACAAAGTTAATCGATCCTAAAGGGTAGGGAATTCCGTAGAGTGAATATGCAGATTTGATATATATAGTGACAAAATAATCTATTGTGTTCCAATGGCGGTGAAAAAAATATATTTGTGAAATGCCACAACATAAACAATTGTTATATTCTTATATCCTCCTGTTGAAAAGAAAGACTGTGCATCAAATAATATCTAAACTTTTGTGTACGGTTATGTTGCCCGTGGACAATACAACTTAAAACAATCCCAACTGGTGATTCATTCTTTATACAAAAAAACAAGGAATGTGATCGGTGATAAATTAAAAAAGTGAATCCAGTGAAATCTTCAACACTTGTTTCAAGATGGTAGATTACTAGATGGCTTATCCCCACACCAGCGTGTATCAATGTCTCTAAACTGTCCCCTTAGGGGTGCGCACTCACCCCACAGCTGAGATAATAATGCGGAGATAATACATCAAAGGGTCCACATCCGAGACGTCTCTTTCAGCAGTGTTCCGTCCGTTGTGTTTTTATATAATTAAAAAGGAAATCTCCTCATGGTGCGGTAAGCATAATCATTTATTTATAAAAATATAGACAACTCACAGTTTAAAAGCAAATAACCGGCCGGTTTAGTGTAGCGACTAAATCCTCTGCTACTTCCTGGTATGGTGTGGTATCAGTATGGATAGGCCCGCCCCGACGCGTTTCGTCACAATCGACGTCCTCGGGGGTTTGCAGGTCTATCCATTGATACCATCTAGCAGCTTATATGGATCGTGTAGAAATCCTTAATTAGGAAGTAGCAGAGGATTTAGTCGCTTCACTAAACCGGCCGGTTATTTGCTTTTAAACTGTGAGTTGTCTATATTTTTATAAATAAATGATTATGCTTACCGCACCATGAGGAGATTTCCTTTTTAATTATATAAAAACACAACGGACGGAACACTGCTGAAAGAGACGTCTCGGATGTGGACCCTTTGATGTATTATCTCCGCATTATTATCTCAGCTGTGGGTTGAGTGCGCACCCTTAAGGGGACAGTTTAGAGACATTGATACACGCTGGTGTGGGGATAAGCCATCTAGTAATCTACCATCTTGAAACAAGTGTTGAAGATTTCACTGGATTCACTTTTTTAATTTATCACCGATCACATTCCTTGTTTTTTTGTATAAAGAATGAATCACCAGTTGGGATTGTTTTAAGTTGTATTGTCCACGGGCAACATAACCGTACACAAAAGTTTAGATATTATTTGATGCACAGTCTTTCTTTTCAACAGGAGGATATAAGAATATAACAATTGTTTATGTTGTGGCATTTCACAAATATATTTTTTCACCGCCATTGGAACACAATAGATTATTTTGTCACTATATATATCAAATCTGCATATTCACTCTACGGAATTCCCTACCCTTTAGGATCGATTAACTTTGTTCATAACTTATTTATATAACTGCTAGTATTTCGCATGTGGCTCAAAAAATTGTTAAGTGCCCTGCACGCCTCCATGACTTTAAACCTGACCTATAACTTCTAGCAAAAAAAAAGGTTTCTCCGGATGCCCCGTCATTTATGGTCTGTTTTATCCATGTGACAAGCTGTATATAGGAAAAACCATCAGGGCATTCAGAGTTAGGTTTGGGGAGCATAAATGCAACATCATCAATAAAGTAGACCATCCTTCCGTACCGAAACATTTTCTCATATGCCATAATGCCCGTACGGAGGGTCTAAGAGCCATTGGTATAGAAGCTATTCCACCTCTGGGCGATGAAGGAATTACCGTATATACTCGAGTACAAGCCGTCCCGAATATAAGCCGAGGTACCTAATTTTACCACAAAAAACTGGGAAATGAGGCAGCTACTGGTAGATAGATACCAATAAAATTACATGAATATTTATTTAAAAGAAAAATAACCTAGCTCTGTAAGTGGAAAAGGGGGTACAGGGCTACATATCATGTACTACGGATCATTTAACCCATTCATATTAGCAGAGGATAATTGTAAATCTATTGTTCAGTGCATTCTATATGTAGTATATAGTACATGTACATAAAGAGTGCCTGCAACAATACATTTACAATGATCCTCTGCTGCTAATCCTCTGAACGGGTTAAATGATCCATAGTACTGGGCTACATACAGATCATTTAATACATTCATGTTAGTATAATTGTAAATGTATTGTCTGCACTGTATTAGCAGTATATTATATATATACTGAGTGGCCAGATTATTATGACAACCCCACCAGTACTTCGTTGGGCCACGAGATAACTCTACAAGATGACTTAATTGGGCGCCACGTGACTCCACGAGATGTTGAAAGGTGATGCGAGGAATCTGACACTGCACTGTTGCCCTTCTGTTGTCTTGTACCAGTCTTGCCACTCTCCGTTCTGCCCTAACATTGACTAGTCGCTGACGGCCACAATTCGCACGTTCAGACCCAGATTTTTGGCTAACAGTCCAGTCTTTAAACACTTTAACAATGAGCCCCTCTTGAACATTTAACGAATTCTGCTGTTTTGCTCGTACTCGCTCTATGGCCCGAGCGCCAACAATCATCCCACGTTCAAAGGCTGTTAAATCGCGTTGTTTACCCATATCTTCAGAAAAAAATCACTTCTACTGTCGTGGTAAACAACCTGCTTCCCTAATTATAATGGTCTGGCCCATCAGTGCAAAATTATAGCTAATTATAGCTAATTTGCCTACAAACGTCAGGTGGTCATAATAAACTGGCCACTCAGTGTATATATCTTTTATAACTTCAAGCACGTAAAAGTGAGGGCATTTGGATAGGGTTAGCTAAATCTTATGGCCCTCCAGGAGTAGAGACCCAGTTGCAACTGCAACCTTTTTCTTGCCAGTGCCAGTGCTTATTGTACCAGTCAGGAAAGAGCAGCCTGAAAGCTTATTCTTGGGAAGAAATATGCCAAAACTGCATCCCAGATTAAAAACAGCTAAGTATGCCAGTTCATGTTTAAGCCCATGGTTTATGCACCTGAGTTCAGCACTAGACTCAAATCAATATGGCTCTATTTCCATTTTGAACAATCTGAACACTACTTTATAAAAATGAACTTTTATTTTAAACTGAAGCGAAAAATGTTTTAGTATGCTGGAAGAGATATGTGATCAATGTTGGCATACTTTATGGTTTCAAAAATATATAGCAAATAATTCAAAGGAAGA
The DNA here is from genome assembly GCF_000935625.1 of Nanorana parkeri. Classification (NCBI taxonomy): domain Eukaryota; kingdom Metazoa; phylum Chordata; class Amphibia; order Anura; family Dicroglossidae; genus Nanorana; species Nanorana parkeri. Next base: position 280,898 of record NW_017307268.1, on the reverse strand, counting down.
ATCTACTTCACAGGTTGTAAAAATCACAGCATTTGGAAACAGTATTGATAGATATTTTTTTTTCTATAGTACCGGTTTGTTCAATGTAATGTATGTATGTGCATGTGTTTATAATTTTTTTAGACAGTATGTATACAGCTGAAAAGCAGTAGGTGGCAGTATTCGAAATAGAATTTGTAAGGTGATTTGCACAAACATGAAACACATTGCAGCAGATTAGAGATGTAACAAGTGGATTTGAAATAGTTTTTATAAAATATAGCCACATATATACTAGAAACTAGGTAACATACTAACTCCCTGATAAACATGTCACGGAATAATGATTTAAAATCATACATGCTCAATTTGTCTATCCACAGTGCTTTCTGTCAGTCTGCCAAGCAATTTATGACCACTACAGCAACTGTCCATTGCAGACATTAAAGTGATCTCAGCTGGCAGGAATAGAGTGCTTCTTTTATTGATTCACACGCTAAAGCTGATGTATCGTTTATCAGTTTAGCAGGAAGAGTAAATGCTCTATTTCTTAAGAATACTTATACAAAAACTCTGTTTGTGAGGGTGCTGAAGGAACCCTTGTTGTTGTTGTTGTTGTTGTTATTATTATTATTATTATTATAATCATTGGTGGACAACTTGATAGACTATGAAGGTCCCACAATTTGCAATTTTTCCTCCACTAGAAAGCCAAATATTACACTGGGACGTATTTTCCATTATGCTAACAGAATACCGGTTCGGGACTCTTGAGTTGACTGGGACCTGTCAGTTTTACTTTGCGTTCCAGCTTGTTGTAGAACTGATGATAATGAGTGATGTAAGTAAGTATGTGGCTTTGTTTAGGGCTCATTCACATGGATGTGCACAGCTCTACAGTGTGCATGTCCGTACCAAAACCTGTGCCCGGGAGTAACAGCTGGTGCGTGCAGATGCCTGTACAATTCAATGACAGGGCATGGCTGCATGCCGACCTGAACTTGTACATCCATACAGATATGGATGCACGCCCCTGGAGGCAGACAGTGTGTGTCCAAATGCAGGCACCTGGACCTGCATTGATGTGCAGGTTTTGGCAAGCATGTAACCACGTGCAACTGTGTCTTCCCATAGGGATATACAGACCCCTGCAAGCAATTAAACATGGGCGTCTGTATGGTGTGATGTGATGATGTGCACGCCCTTGTGAATGAGCCCTAATACTCAATTGGAGACACTATCATCGCTTCTGCAACAGACTGGAATGCAGCTGTCAAAATGAAAGAGGGTACGGACCATCTCAGGCTCCCTGACAGCAGTTCTTTGCCCAATAGAACAGGTGAAGGGGTGGGTGGTGCCTCTTATAACAAACAGGCTGCCACAACACAATGGCCTATCCAGCCAGCAGACATGTAAAGCTAGAAAGTCCCGGTCTCCCAAAAGTAGAATCAAATCTCCAGAGACCAGAGATGCTCTGCGTACCCCACTATTGCATAGCCCCACTGCTACCTACATCATCCGGTTTAGTGAAACAACCTAGACCCAGACTCCCATGTATATTTTTTGGTGATCTCTATAGGGAGGACTAGGTAAATGAAGCTAGGTTTTGTTCCAGGGAGGGCCCTTGCCACCAAACAGTTTTCTACATTTTCACCCCAGATCTTGGAAACAATGGATTGAGAGGCAGATAACAGTGAGGTGACACTAAGCACAGCAGTAATAGCAAAAAGTATCCCAGCACACTCACCAGCCAGCATGCAAAAAAACTTGTCTCACCGCTAAGGTTAAAAACAGAGGTTTAGATACACGTCTTCTGCAGAAAATGTGAAAGCCGCACCGCCTCGCCAAGGATCCTCTGTGTAGTGCGGTCCTAACTCTAAACTATGAGAGTCTCCATCTTGGAGCACATGTGGCAAAAGATGTTTTGCTTGACTAAACACAGCAGAGCGCAGAGAACAGTAAGGTGACACTAAGCACACCCCTACTAGTTTGGACCTACTGCAGTCATATCTCCATGTGACAGCTTAAACATAGTGGGGTTGATTTACAAAAGCCAAATAGGCTGTTCACTTTGAATTTTCTATTAGCTTAGTGCTCGAGGTGAAGCTCTGCTGACCTCCATCATCCCATCATGTGCAAGTCGAAATGCTTTGTAAAAATCTGTATGTGTAAGTTACAATTTAGTTTTGCAAACATTTCACTACTATTTATGTATGGCTTTATAAAGTCCCAGTTCTAAGAGGTTCCAATCTACTATCATTCAAGATCATAACTACATCAATCACATCAGTAGACATAGTACCATATTGTTCTGTATCATTTTGCAAGCATGCTACCCCATTAGCTCTTATTTTTCCATTTGTATTTAAACTCCTTTTCCATTTTTACTTGTTTTGTTAATTTGTTTCTGTAGGGATACATTCACATTTTTTTAAACCTTAAAGTGTATTTCCACTGTTGCAGTCAAATTTGAGAAAACCCCTCTACATATTTGTTGTGTGTTCCTATGTACACAGCATAACAAAAAATAATAAAACAAAATATTTCTTACCTTTTGGATGTTTTTTTTGCAGGAGGCAACAAGCCTGATTCCAGTATTTTTTAATCACCATCACAATGATCTGTCCTAATAGAAGGACTTAAGGTGACCATAAACCTTACAATTATCTGGAGATTTTTGTCTGTGATCGCATTTTCGTCCAAAAATCTGCCAGTGCACAACCTCAATTACTGTACAACTGGCAGATTTCTGTCTTTTAAGCAGGCTTTGAAAATTTTCGTCTAGTTGGACGAAAATTGATGGGTTAGTGGCGTTGTTGTACAACAAAAATCTCAAGATGAAAACTGCACATGCTCAAACAAAAACCTGTTCTTTTGATTGATGAAAATTGGCCAGTTAGTGGTGCTGACGAGCTTTAATTGCAAACTACATTGGTCTGTGCATGATGGGCTAGTTGAATGAAAATTGAATGTGGGTGAGATGACTGCACAAAAAAAAGTTGTACAATGGTTGTAAAGGTGCCCACACACCTTGAGATAATCGTAGGATAATCGTAGGAAATCCCACGGTCGTACGATTATCGCAAGGTGTGTGGAAGGCGTGCGACCTCTGCTACTGTAAGCAGGCCCGTCTTTAATTAAGGGCTCTGTAGGGTCTCACCATGGCTCTGTAGGTTCTCGCCAGGGCTCTGTAGGGTCTAACCAGCTTGGTTAGACCCCACAAGGCCCTGGTGAAATCCCAAAGAGCCCTGGTGAAATCCCAAAGAGCCCTTCAGAGCTCTATAGGGTCTCATCAGGACTTTGCAGCCTTGTTAGACCCCACAGAGCCCTAGTGACACCCCACAGGGCCCTGGTTAAACCAGCGCTCTCCACAGCGCTCTCCTCAGGGCTCTCCAGGCCGCCACTCACCAGTACTGTGCTGACCGTGTCTCGGGGGCGGGAGCTGGCAGGAGCGTGCCGACATAGTCTCCATCTGCTGCTGAAGATAAACTCCAAACTCCCAGCCAGAGATCCTCGTGTGGTGGATGGGAGGGGTGAGGTCTCTTCTCATTGGCTGGTGGGCAGAGCTCCAGAAGACCGAGTGGATGGACCGTACAGACGATTGAGGAAACGTATGAGCGCTCAGCCCTGTCACTGTCAAACAGAGTCTCAGTGTGACAGCGGCAGGGCTGAGAGCTCACAAAGTTACCTGACTGCGAGCGAGGTGACGTGCTGTTCCGACAGGGCAAACAAGTCAGGCCTGACACCAAGCCTCAATTTCTTGCCCTGCGTTAAAGACGGCCCTGACTGTAAGGTCGCACAACTTTTATCTTAGGAACATATTTGAAAACCCGCCGAGAATCGTACGATTGTCGGTGGGTGTGGCATGTTCATAAGATAAATGCCGTGTGCGCACACCGGCTCGTTTGGCATTTGTCTCCCAAGCATGCCACAAACTCGCCGAAAATCGTAAGATTTTCGGCTGGTTTTCGAACATGCTTCTTAGACAAAAGACGTGTGACCGTACAGTAGAAACGGTCACACGCCTTCCATACACTTTGCGATTATCGTACGATCGCGGGATTTCCTGCGATTATCGGGCGATAATCGCAGTGTGTATGGGCACCTTTACAAAAGACTGAAATTCGGCAAGAATTTATGTCATCAAATTGTGAATGCAGAAGCCAGGGTTGTAATCCTTTAATCCTTTGTTAGGGCAGGCAGTGTTCAAATCTACTTTACAAATGATAATGAACAAACCCCTCAGCCCTCACAACCTCTCCAAACTTTACAAAGATGGAGAACCAAATAGAAATGTTAACCCTAACCCAAGTTAAAGCAATTTAACCCCTTCGTGACTGACGATGTACAGTGTACGTCGCCAGCATCGGGGCTGTTTAAACGGACTCCCGGTGACTTTTGCCGCCGGGACTCTGTTTAAACTTGTAGAGCCCACTGTCGGCTTTACAACAGAAGCGATCCTGGCGACTTACCTGTCGCCAGATCGCTTCTGCGTCCCGAAGAAGGGGCCGCCCCCCCCCCGCCGGACACCCCCGCCGTGCTTCCCGGGCTCCGTTGCCCCTCCTACTGCAATGCAATGCTGTGCTCTGTACCTCTCTGTTCTGCTGCTGTTCCTCTCTCTCCTGACTGTGGCTGCTCAGTAGAGACCCATGAATCTATTGAGAGGCAGGGGTAGATGAGCCTGTGCAGGCATTGCCAAGAGAGAGAGGGCATGTGGCATGGGATGTAAACAATCCCTGGAGGTTGCTGTCATTGTATCTCAGTTAGTATACATCTGTGGAGGAAGAGGGTGGGATATGTCAGGGAATGGGGGGCAAAAAGGTAAGTGCACTTTGTTTTATAGTGCACTCATCCCTGACTGTTTGATTGTTGCTAGTAAGGAAGAAATCTGAGGAAGGAAGTGGGAGTCGCAGACAGGAATGTAAACCTGACAGATGTGTCAAACTTTCCACACTATGTTTAAATTAAAAAAGAAAATGACTGACTGAAATAAGGTATTCTTTGTATTCCTTGTTTGGAAATCCTGGATTCCATCCATACCTTTGCATTTTGGTGCTTTCCTTGCCGGATGTGTTTCCAAATGAATAAGAAGCTATTAATAATATTTGTAGATACTTCCAGGATTGTACTTTAGCTACTGCTGAGATATCAGGGTAAGCCATCTACAGGTTATATATTTCCCTCATTCAGAATTAAAAGGACAGGTTTGCACTTTTGCAGCACTACTAATAATGTGTAAAGAGCACTTATAGCTGTGGGCATATAATTAACTTATACATAGAAACATAGTTCATGGTAGGGTTATTTCCATTAACTTGTTTAGTATAAAAAAGACTATCAGGAATATTCAATAAAGGGTGAAGAGTTTATAGAAGGCAGGAGAAGTGAACAATCTAGGACAACATAGCTGAACTGGAAAGTGAGCTGAATTGGAGAATTTTTCCAAATCAGCTATTTTGGCCTAGATTGTTCTCTTCTCCCGCCTTCTCCCAACTCTTCATCCTTTTGTGAATAATCCTGTATGTATTCACTTTCAAAACAATCAGACAGGCAAACAAACAAACACTCAATTGCCTAGATTTCTTCATTTGTTATGTTCACAGATATGTGTCAACACATGATGGGAGAGATGCACAATAGTAAATGGAAGCAATATGTGAATTACTTGGAATTATAGGTCAGCAATATAGGAGGATAAAAATTGCCCTTGCATTAAAATTAGACTAGCTGCATTAATTCTCACATTTATAAGATGTATATTGTAGGCTGCATATATCCAACGTGTTATGTGGACATTACACAGATCAGTAGTGAATTTAACATGACAATGATAAAGCACATAGTGCTGATGTTTTGACAAAGTATCATTCTTAAATTGTAAGCTATAAGAATTTAATAGACCATGTCTAATGATGCCTAATTAAGCAAAGTAATGCAATTTGCATAATAGATTCCTTTAATGTGGATTGATTGATTTGTGTAAATTCACATTAGATTGAAACACACAAAAATATAGACACCAATGCTTTTTGTGACATATTATTTAAACTGTATGAGTATTTTGCAACAAAAGGCCAAAACAATACAATAAAGATACCCTTATATTTTAACTGTGCACTGTTATGTAAAAAATTGTGTCAAAAAATTGTGTCTCCTATAAAATAGGACATCCATTCAAAGACATGATGCCCTAAGCATAATGGAACAATGCCACCTTTTTGTACAGGCTCCGCCTCTTGTATTTTGTAGTTATTTTTTGAATCATCTGCGAGACTGTACTATTGGAGGCAGCATGTTGCCTTCTTTAGAATTATTAACAGTACGGACTACCAAATAAGACAAAGGAGAAATGTTTTCAATGCTTCTGACCATGATAGCAGGAAAGTACCAGAAAAAGTCCTTTACAATCAGATCACAGGATCTAGCTGGTCTATGTCATTATTCAAAAGATGCAGCAGTGGGGAGTGGTGGATTGATGGCAGACCCATAATATTTCCCTTTAGGGGTGAAGGAAGAGATTGAGCACACAGTCTGTGGCCTCCTCCTCACTTGCTGCTCGGCACTTACTACTGAACACTGGAGAGCTCAGTACTGAGCTCTTCTGTGAACAGTCACAAGCTGCAGGGGATTAGAAACATGCTGCTTGTGTTTGCAGATCTCCTTCACTCCATGAATGAATATGGAAGTGCTCCCTAATATGCTCTTCTGTGTTCTTTCTCAAAGTGAAAGTAACTACCTTCCTGCTTGCCATTCTGATCAGCAGTGGCGACTCTAGGAACAATATTTAGGGGGGGCACATAAGATACCACAGTCAGATCTGGGGGGCACTAATAATTTTCATTGCATGTCGCAACCGATGGGAACCGAGAGCTGATTTAATTGCGGATGGCATCTGCGTCCTGCAGTTGCGACAGAAGCTGCATACAGCGTGTGCTGGTTACTACTTAAACTGGCGCGCTGTGTGCAGCTTCTGAGAAGATACGCTATTAGCATAGCGGGGAAGCCGGCTGCGCATTTTGCATCGCTCCCGCTACGCTATAAGGCTGGGAGAGAGCAGCACTGCAGGAGGCCACAGAATAAGCACTCTTGAGTGAGCGGCCAGTGGAAAGCACAGGGAGAGAAGGGGGCACACAGCTGATGATGTTCGAAGGAGGCCACATTTCTAAAGGTGCCCATTCACTGTACGATTATCGTACGAGAATCGCGGGAAATCCCACGATCGTACGATAATCGAAAAGTGTATGGAAGGCGTGCAACCGTTTCTACTGTTGCATCTCTATCGTCGAACAAGCAGGTAAAGGTGCCCATACACTTTACAACCCTCGCAAGACTTTTGTCTTGCGAGGGTTGTAAAGTAATTTTAAAAACTTACGATCTGCCCATCTTGGACAGGCAGATCATACTTGCGATTATCTCTCGATCATGCTAAAAATCAGCCGGAAATCGTACGATTCTCAGCTGGTTTTCCAACATACTCGAAATACAAACGTTGTGCGACCGTACCTTAGAAACGGTCGCACGCCTTCCATACACTGCGCGATTATCGTACGATCGCGGTATTTTCCGCGATTCTCATAGAGAATCGTGCAGTGTATGGGCACCTTTAGTGGCCTGCTTGTTCGGCAAATGCCGAATGGGCCGGTGTGCGCACGCGCACACTGCCCGTTCAGCATTGCAGTCATCGGAAGCGGGCTTGCGATCATCGCAGGTACGATCGGCATGTCCAAGATGGGCAGATCGTACGTTTTTTTTATTACTTTACAACCATCGCAAGATATGAGTCTTGTGATGGTTGTAAAGTGTATGGCCACCATAAGGAATGGCTGCAATCAGCAGCTTGTCAGCCACTGATCACAGCTGTTCATTTAGCACCAGAACCTAGGGGATTATATTCTGCTATAAGTTCATGGTCCCTGAAGCATGAGCTTATAACAGAAGGGAACGCAGCTGTGGTAAGGCTTACTGGGCTGGCCAGCTGAAAGTGGTTCTGTTCCAGCATAAGTCTTATGTCGGTGGCAGTGAAATGGTTAAAACACATACTGTTTATTAATATATAACTATATTCACTATTGTTTTTTTTTAAATATTTACCTAGAATTTAACTTTAAATATATTTTCTTTTTTCTTAACTAAATGTAATGAAAAATGGGCACTTTGGTGACACCGTGGCAGAAGGTCCACAGGTACTTTGACAGATTCATGGGGAAACAAGTACAAGTGGAATTTGCTGCTAAATGACAAACACAGAGGACAAATGATTGACATACTCAATTGCTCAACTGCTGACAGACGTATCAAATAAAAAAAAACAGTGCTGGTCTGATAAATAAAACATTTCTCAGCACGATCCACTTCTGAGAGAAGAAGGACTGAATAATTAAAATTTGCTGTATTATGTTTATTTGTTCCAGACCTTTCACACAGTACTGTACTGCTATAACACTTCAGATTTGGAAATAAAAAGACCAATAGCAGCTTATTATTGAGAAGGGGATTGGAATCGCTGCTGTGAACTTTGATAAGTAATTAATCAACACACTGTATTTCATAGTTTATATAAAGGTCTGCCCAGAGTAGCAATCTAGCAAGTCTGGCCTTGGTGTGTCAGAGGCTATCAGCATAGCTGTAACTTCTGTGTTATTCTGCCTCGTTACAATGTCTGTAATTAAAATAGGGATATGTCTTATAGCCTAGCCATACCATGCACTTTGTAAGGAAAATTAACTGAATCAGCAATAATAGTATATATAAAGTTTTTCTTTGAGGCCTGTGATAGTGTCAATTTGATAATACAATACAAGCCCCCTTTTAATTCAATATAATACAGGTCCTCTTTTCTATTCAATATAAAATGTCTTGAAAACTAAGATTCTGCAGTTTCTATGTCTTCTTGGTTATCTGTATTGTACTTTGCACTTCTTTTATGGTATAGCATATTGGAACTAGCTGATGTTGATAAGTTATCTATAACTAATGATTCCAAAGTCCTCTGTTCTCATGCCAGCAAGTAGAGTTAGTAATGACTGATGTCATATGATGCCACAATTCTTGTTATTCAAGATGTGTTCATAGGGTACAAAGTTTAAACGATGATTCAGCATTCTGTACAGTATAAAGTATCTAAGAAACTCTTGTAATAAACTGAGCATGTGTGAATCTGCCTCAGTGTAGTTCATTCTATGTTCCCGAAGCGCTTAGAAGGAGAATCCCCCAGCCGTCTAGAAAAGAGGTCCTTTCAATTGGTGTCAGAAGTGGGACCCGAATTGCCATCTTTCCCGGTGAGTTGAAATTTTGTACTTTTATACAATTTTCTCTGACCTGGGAAGCTCTGACTAAAATTCGGATCTAGAAATTATTACATATAAGGTATATGTAGTAAAGGGTACAGGATTTGTAGGGAACAAATCATTGACATGTAAGGTACATGGTCTAAAAATACTAGTTAAAATTTGTGTTTGGTACACACATGGAGTTAAAACTTGTGTTTGGCACACAAGAAGTTAACCAAGAGACGGCTTGGTGGTTCTCCTTTTTATAGAGTTATAAGATTGTAGAAGTATAAGATATAGATTGTAGAAGTATAAGATATATGTTGTAGAAGTATGACTTAAGATGTATGTTATAGAAATATAAGATTTATTATATGTTATATATTTATATGCATGGGTAAGGTTTTTGTGTCACATCAGTCTTAGTTGATCGGAATTGTCGGATGCCTTTGGAAACAGAGGTTTGTACAGCCGATCCTAATTAGGGAAGACACAAATAAAACCTCATCTATACATAGAGACTGTATAAGGGTCACCATTTGGTAAGGTGGGGATCCAACGTCCTTATAAGCTGTGTTGAGATTAATCTTGAAAATGGGCTCCCAACAAAGCAAGGTATATCCTTCTCCTATATATGGGGAGGAGTGTTGTACAAATTATGTTGGAAGAGTGTCATGTACTGAATTTCATTTGGTAAATCCCTGGGTGGGCAAAACATTCTCTTGATGTGGGATATATTTCTTGTGCCCCTTACAAAGCTAGGCTGAAGACATGTGTGTAACCAATCTATCATAAACAATACCCTTTATCTGTTGAGAAAAAGGAAGGTATAAGACCTATGATACAAAGTTTTCTGAAACAGAGTATTTTAGTGCCTGTAATCTCATCTTACAACTCTCCCAGTAATCCAGTACATACATTTGATGGCACTTATAGGTTTGTACAAGACCTCCGTGCAATCAACAACTTAATTATACCAATTGCTCCGATTGTCCCTGATGTACTGTCGCTGATCACGTCAATTCCCGCCACAGTATTTTCTGTGATTGATTTAACAAATGCATTTTTTTCTGTCCTAGTTGACAAAGAGACACAACTACTATTGGCTTTTACTTTTGAGAGTCAACAGTACACCTGGACCCGCTTGCCTCAAGGCTACATTGACTCACCCGCAGTCTACTCTTTAGCACTCCGTGCTACATTACAATCATGGTCACCCAGCCATGGTTCTGTCCTCCTTCAGTACGTCAATGACCTACTGTTGTGTAGTCCCTCCCAGGAGGCTTGTCAATGTGATTCTGTGTCATTGCTTAATCATTTAGCTCAGGAAGGTCACAAGGTGTCATGTAAAAAACTACAATGGTGTCACATTAAAACATGGGGAGAGGAAAATAAGTCATAAAAGAGTGTCTGCCTTAGTGGGAATGCCACGCCCACAAACCAAGAAGGACTTGTTAACCTTCTTGGGCATGATTGGTTACTGCCGCCAATGGATACCAGACTGCTCTTATTATGATAATGTTTTAAGACAACTGCTCTGAGTGATAGCACTGATGACATACACTGGAATGATGAAATGATTTATGATTATGTACAATTGAAAACTTCTATGGTTACTGCCCCTGGTCTGGGACTACCTGATTATTGTAAACCATTTTATGTATTTGCGAGGGACTCCTGTACAACCATGACTGGGGTCCTAGCTCAGGAGCATGGAGGCAAGCTGAGACCTGTAGCATATTTTTCCAAAGTAGTGCCCATTCCGGTACAAGGCATGCCGGCGTGTCTTCGCGCACTTGCTGTATGCGCAATGGCGGTTGAAATGTCAGCTCCTCTTACATTAGGACATAAGGCTGAGCTCCATACGTGTCACCAGGTATTATTCCTGCTAAAAGAACCTGAATACACAACACATGTCTGCACAAAGATTGAGTGGATATGAAGTTATATTGCTGTCTAATCCATCTCTTAGTATTGTGTATTCTTCCCCACTGCTGGCCCAGTGCCTTTCCTCAATGCTTTTTTTTCAAATTACCTGACATTGTCTTAGAAGCAAAGTCTATTCCTTATCAATCAGCACAAGCAGCTGAACTGATAGCACTGACTAGGAGCACGTATACTGTTTTTAAATCAGGAAGTGAACATTTATACTGATTCAAAGTATGCTTTTGAATCTGTTCATGATTTGGGGTCATCTGGCAAAGGCGTGGTTTCATGGCTGCTGACTGCAAATCAATCCCATATTCTACTTTAGTTGATGACTTGCTGTCAGCCATTCAGTTACCATCGCAATTATCAATTATTAATTGCAGAGTACATACCTCTGGTAGGGATTTCTAGAGGGAATGCACTTGCAGATAGTGTAGCCAAATCGGCTGCTCTTCTCTCACCTGCATTGATAATACTACCTTCACTAGTGCCACCTTCATTGCCTTGGGATAATGTTGTCCAACATTTACAGTCATACGCTTGAGGATCTTAGTTTTTGGACGGCACAGGGTTTTGTAATGAGACCTGACTCAGGACTCATTTCCAAAGAGGGGCAGGTATGTATACCACAATGTAGTGCACCTTTGCTCATCTCTCAAAGCTACAGGTGGCACTTTCTCCAAATGGAAAAATGTGTTACCTGCGGTATTGGCTGAAATCAGAATGACACCTTCTAAAACTACTCAACTTTCACCATTTGAGATACTCATGGGGAGACCATTTCCAACACCATGGGCAAAAGGCCCACTAGTTATTTTACAAGAAGATATGAAACAAATACAGGAAGAATATTGTAGAAATCTGATTAGGACATTGAATGGCATCTATGGTGATGTATCTGTTTCTCTCCCGCTTCCCTCACAGGAACCTACTCATCCTTTCCAGCCAGGTGATGTTGTCGTGGTGAAGCAACTTAATCGAAATAGAGGGCACGGATTTCCTTTTGGTCCTCCCACAACAGTAGTAGCTGTAACAAGAACCGCCATTCTAACAGACCAAGCTGACACCTGAATCCATGCTACGTGTGTAAAGAGGGTACCAAAGAGGGGAGAAGCAGGCGATAAAAACCCAGAAGTAGAAGATCTAAAGAGGGGAAAAGCCCACCCCGGGATAGACGAAACAGGGAGTGAAACAGGAGTCCAAGTCTCCGAAGCAGATGAATCCGACGAACAACAAAATAATGATACTCCATCCAAATTATGGGTGGAAGATCCTGACATTGATAGGATTGACTTGTCTCATAGTTTTCCTTCCCACATGGTTAATTAGCACATGCTATTATCACCCACATGAATTATCATTTTGTCCAAACAATATGCCTAATAGAACAACACACCTTGGACAGACAAGGGATTTAACAGCATTAGAAACCACCTCACTCACTGATAAAATGCTGTTACAATTTAAGTATGGGTATTCTCAGAAATCAGGATATGATAAATGTTGGGTATGTAGTAAACTGCACCCTGGGACAATGCGAATCCCCTTGGTCGCAGTACCAGTAAATATTACTTCTTTTTTAAATGGGACTACAATTGTAAATATACAAAATGTATCTGAAACAATGAATAAGTCACTGTCTTTTCCTATTGTAGCTTTAGCATATTCACCCGACAGGTGTTTCTGAGTGGGGATAGTGCTAAAGATCATAATTTAGATATGTGTCATCAATCTAGTTGGAACATGACTGGCTTAAATCACACAACCCTGGCTTAAGTTAAAAAAAAAAACACCACCTGGGGATTCCTATAAACTTTTGGGACTGTTAGGAACCTTGGGATGGCGAGATGATGACGCCACTCACAAGGGACATGCCCCATATACTTCATCAGCTTCATCTCTGCTTCATCAGCTTCTTTTGGGGTCCCCAGGTGACATTAGGGGTCTTAGAGACCCCTAATGTCTCCATAAAGAGGACCTGTCAGTTTGCATTTGCTATTATATAGGGGATTGTTATCCTCTATGTAATAGCAATGACATTGAGTGTAAAAAAACATAAATAGAGTAAAAAAATAAAAGTCACATATAAAAAAAGTTAAAACCCCCCCCCAAAAACATTTAAGTCCCCCACGTTTACGCACATATAAACTTAAATACGCGTCCGGTGCACCAGCCCGCGAAAACAACAATTGCGCTACACATGTTACGTATCGTCGCGAACGTCGGCGTGTGAGCAGTAATTTTAGGGTCATCAATCACTGATAACACTAAACTGATGAGCGGTAAAAGCTTTTAAAGCGTCCCCTATGGCCAATTTTGGGTATTGTAGTTTTTAATTTTAAGGCTTGACATGTTTAGTGTCTTTTTACCCGACGTGACACCGCCTTTTATATTTTACTAAAAATTGGGTAATAATGTTTTATCATTTAATATAGGGGACACTGTTTTCTTTTTTAAATGTCTGTAATTTTTCCTTAAAGGAGAACTATGAGGTGAGTGCTTTTCACTCACCTCATAGTTCTAGCCGACCTGTGACAATGAGACTGTCACAGGTCGGCTCAGTAGATCGGGAAGTGAGCGAACACATACCTGCGTTCGCTCACTTCTCGATCCTGTCACGGCTCTCTGCCATGACAGGGGAGGGGCTGGATTCCCCCCTCCCCGCTCCGATCCTCCAGCGCTGACTGGGGGAATGGACGGGGGAGTGGGCGGGTACAGTTGGCTCTGCCTCTAGATAGGCAGAGCCAACTGTCACTCACGCAGCTGGGCGGATCCAGACATAATTGTCGGGATCCGCTTCAGCTGCGGCGTCTCAGTATACCGCGAGCTGTAGCTATACTGAGCTTAGGGTGACGGGAGGACGCTAGTTTGTGTCCTCCCGTTACCCTAAGGAGAACTATGGGGAAAAGTGGGTTGGCGGGGAAGGGGGGCGCATTGCGGAACCTGGCCTTGGGGCAGCAGGGAGAGTAAATCCGGCCCTGTACACAACGCTTTAAAAGCCACTACAGGTCATAAGTTTAGAGCTATGTATAAATATTGACCCTAGAATTATTGCTCCCACTCCGGCATGTGCGGTGATTTCCAACATGTGTAGCACAATCGTCGTTTTTGGATGTATGCGCACCTGACGCGTGTTTACATGGCGACGCGTGTGCTCACAGGGGCGGGGACTTTAAACATTTTTCTTTTTACATTTAATTTATTTAATCTTATTTTAAAACTGTGTTTTTTGGCTTTTTTTTAACTTTACTTTAATTGCTATCACATGGGGGGCTTACATGCCCCCCATGTGATAGCATATTGGCAGTGACAGGTACTCTTTAAGGTGATGCTGGGTGTCCAAAAGACCCCCAGTGTCACCTTTACACTCTAAATAAGGTATTGAAGTGCAGATCCCACTTCAATAGCTTTTTGCTGGGCTTCAGGAGCCCAGCACTGACAGCGATGGGACCGGAAGTGATGCAATACGCGTTGCTCCTGGTCCCATATTACGGCGAGCGGATGTTCGCCGCTCTTCTCCCCAGCTTCCTGCCGACATCCGGCAAGCCAGTCCCGGGCCAGTAGGAGGGGCAACGGAGCTTGGGAAACAAGGCGGGGTTGACGGGTGGGGGAGAAGCCCGGTTACCGGATCGTAGAAGTGATCTGACGACAACTGAGCCGCCAGAATCACTTCTACTGTAAAGCCGGAACAGACTCCAGGCGGCTTTTACCGCCGGGAGTCTGTGTAACCCCTTCCGACTTTGTGACGGGATTATGCCGTCATAGGTCGTGAAGGGGTTAAGTAAAGCAAATCATTGAACACAATTTCTTTAAGAGTAAAAGGAAGAAATTCAGAGAAACAAAATAAACACTACAGTTGGTAACGAAGACATTCATTGATATTCATGGAGCCCTATTACATTTAAATAGGAAAACTTAAAGTGTACCTAAATCCAATTACAACAATTTCATATGTTGCAGTTTACCAATCCTTAGATGGGGTTTTTGCATTAGTTTTCTTTTTTTATACTAAGTAATCCTGAGAATAACATAACTCATGTTCTAGAGTGACACCGTTCACTTACTCTACTGTATGTAGGGAGCCATATCACAGGAAATGACACTGCATTTTTGGTAAGATCAACAGGTAATTTCTATAGTTTACTGAACTGTCTTCCAAGCAGAAATGACTGTCCTCCAAGAAATTACTGAACTGTCTTCCAAGCAGCTGCCCCTGCAGGAATTTTAAAAGCCTGGTCATGATGTCAAAGGGACTAATATAAGCTGCTGCTTGCTACAAGGTAAAAGAAAAACATAATGCTGGGACATGCTCTAAAGTAGATTTGGGAGGTAGTGGGGTAAATTTGGATCAAGACCACCTTTAAGTAAAGCTTTTTTCCAAGCAACGATTGCTTAGTTTTAACCTATGTGTGTTGATGCAGGCACATCTAAAATTAGCATCCACTTCTAGCAGATCCGGCAGGTACTACAACACACTTAAGAGGGGAATGAAAAATGCTTTTACAAAATACATTAAACATTATTCACAGTAATAACAGAGGTGCATAAATTACGGCAAAATTGCAATGAAATAGTCATCTCAGCATAACTATTTGTTGAATAAAAGCTTGTAAGTGATTTCAGGTTTTGAGAGAATACCACAATTGCCTCTGACTGGTATAAAGTAGCTTACTAAAATAATGCATAATGCATTCAAAGAACAAGAAATCAGAGGCACATTTAATTTATGCATCTACACTGAATACTAGTAAAGTAACGATTGAAGATTTTATAGTAATCAAATTCCTAAATGGAATGTAAAGTATTTTAAAATGTTATTTCTTTAGTTATTACATAACATAAAATGTATATTTTAAATCATTTTACACTTACTTTTTGGCTTTTGGTGCCAAGAACAGGTGAATATTCCAGATTTGCCCTAAGTTTTCCTAAAATGTCCCTTTTAATAAAACACTCTAGCATTTAACCGTCCTTCCTACTTGAATCATTATCACTTACCCAAAAACCTAAATAGAGCACCTAAGGCCCCTTTCACAAGGGCCGATCAGGAGAGAATCCATCAACAGATCCTCTCCTGATCAGAGCGGCATGGATCAGATGTCAACTCCGTACAGTTGTTTCCTCCATCTTGCGGTGGAGCAAAAAACTGAAAGCCCTGGACCCCATGCAAGTCTATGGGGAATCTGATGTAAAAGGACAGTCCTGCACGATATGGTCCATCAAAACAGATCAATAATCCGTCTGTTTTACCGGACTGAGCCGGAGCTAACTGAGTGTAAACAGACCGTTCATTTTTTAAAAACTGACATGCGGACCTGATCGGACTGCTCATGTGAAAGGGGGCTTAGGCATCCTTTCCCTATCAAATGTCAACCCTTCACATAACCCAGGCAAACATCTAAATACATATCTGTAAAAAATAAGTCAAGGCAACTGGACTTGCCGTATTTTTCTTGAAGACGTTTCACTGGTCATCCAACCAGCTTTCTCAATTCAGAATGACTTGTACAGGAATTATCTGGGAATAAATATGGTGAATGTTGCTCCAATCCACATAATCTGTTAGTCGCAACCAAGTGTTGATTGCATTTGCATAATTGGAGTTAGGAGGTGTTAAAACAGTATTGTATGTGGGCAGGTTATTTAACACCTCTCTCTTTACTATTCCTCCACCAGTCATCATGAGACATGACATAACATGAAAAGACAAAAATCTATTCCTACCAAGATGGCCATTCCCTACACAGAAACATGATGACTTATTTCAGGGATAGGGTACATTTTATACATTGTGAATGTTTGAGGCCTAGCCTTCTACGCTGACCCCACCTTGCAGTGCAACATGACAGTTTCTAGACAGATGAGGGCGGTCCCGCTGTCTATACTGACTCCATCGGGCTTTGCTCCTTCCTTGGCTCTATTTCCAGAGAATTTCACTGTAGCCATATAGGTTTGTTGGGCCAAATAGCAAATTTGATTGCTGACTGATCAGAGACCATAAATGTGATTCCACAACTTCCCTGCAGAATTCTTATGTGATCCACCCATGCCATCAGCAGGCTTTGGGCTTTCAGCCACCATTGCCATTCTGGCAATGAGTCTCTTAAGTCCTAAATGGAAAATATTACACCTGAGGAGTTGCAGGCTTCTGTCATTATTGTTAATTTAAAAAAAATCTTATTTATGTAGTATGCACCACCTTAAAGGACCAGCCTTTAGCTTCTGCCTGTGCTATCCCCAGTCTAGGCTCCTTTAAGACAAGCTGTTTTCCCCTCCAAAAGGGCTATGAGTCCTTTACCTATTTGAGGAGGTCTTTGTTTAAATGCAGGCTGGTCCCTCTGTGGATCCAGTAGTGTTCAATCTTAACAAAACGTTAACCATCCCCATGAATTAATTGCACCTGTGTTTAGGGACCCCATCAACAAGTTATTGGAGGCCCTTTCTAGAATTTTGTTCTCTCTCGCAGGCTGGCTGCAACCTGTCTTGGGTGTAACTTTAGTCTGCCAAACCCTTGCTGATTGGGCTAAGGCCGTCAGATGCGATCTACTCACTAAGGCAGTTGATCCCTTAGTTATAGAGCATTTGATAGTTATGACAGCAGCCTTTGACTATAGTTTAGAGGGGTTGTTAGAGGTCTCGCATCTCATATCCTGAGTCTCCACAGTGAATATGAGAAGGACTCTTTGGCTAACGTGTTGAGCTGCAGAACTGGCATGCAAAAGGCATTTACCATTAATGCTTTCAGAGGTACAATGTCTCTTTTGAGCTTCCCCAGACACCCTCGTTAAGGAGGCCACTGGTGGAAAGAGCACCCATCTGCCATAACAAAAGAAGCCTATGGCTCAATTGGGGAAGGCTAACCCTGCCCCAGAGGCCAAGAACAGTTCATTTTGGTACTCCCAGACCTCAACCTACAAAGCCAAGCCCAAGCCTGGCCCCCAGTGCATCCGCAAACCTTGGGCTTTCAAGTCCCACAAACCGTCAGATAAATCTTCAGAGTAAAGGGGGAACCTTACTTTCCAAAGTGGGGGAGAACTTGTTAGCAATAAATATAAAACAAGCAGTGAAACAGTGTACCCATGTTGGTGTACAACGAGAGCAGAATTCCGCTGGGAATGTAAACAGCCGGTACTGGCTGTTACATACAAGCATTTGGCCAGCTCCACAGCTGGTCAATCACTTATATGAGACAAAAAAGCATGCCCCCCCCCCCCTCCAATGCCGCTGCCGGTTATCTCAGGCACTGCTGTCCCCCCTGTGGGCCCAGAACCAGCACAGTGGCTACTAGCAGTGAGAACGGAGGAGAGATCAGCATTCTCCCACTGCTGATCTCTCCTCCTCTCTCTCCAAAGGCAGAAGCAATGTGTATTACATCACTTCCACCTTTAGCTGTCATGTCTCTGGCTGCTATAGCCAGAGAAGAAGCTGGTGAAGCAGATCTCTGCTTTATCAGCTTCTTTGGGGGTCCCAATGTGACACTAGAGGTCTTAGAGACCCCTGATGTCTCCATAAAGAGGAGCTACATTGTATATTGGCTATCACATAGGGGGCTTGTTATCCCCCTATGTGATAGCAATAAAGTTAAGTGTCGGGTTACACCACACATGTTACATATCGCCGTGAACATGGGAGTGTGAGCAAAAATGTTTGGGCCATTAATCATTGATAACACTAAACTGATGAGCGGTAAAAGCTTTTAGAGTCACCTATGGCCAATTTTAGGCATGGTAGTTTTCTTTTTTGCAATTTCACAGATGCACGCAATTTTAAAGCTTGACATTTTTGGTGTCTATTTACCCAACATGACCCCATCTTTTATGTTTTACCAAAAAATTTGGTACTGATAAATGTTTTATAACATAACATAGGGGAAAGTTTTTTTCCCAAATGTTTTTAAATTATACAGCAAAAAATAAAAACCCGAGGGGTGACTAAATACCACCAGAAGAAATCTCTATCTGTCCACAAAAAATGGTATAAAAATAATTTCAGTATAGCGTTGCATGACAGAATAAATGTCAAAGTACCGCAGCGCTGAAACTAAAAAATGGCCTGGACAGGAAGGGGGTATAACACCCCGGTCAGCAAGTGGTTAAAGAGCATAAAATATTAACATCAAAACTTTTATCATTAAAATTGTAATTTTTTCCCCTGCAGCCCTATACTGAGGAAGGGATAACCCATAGAGCAGAGGCGTACCTAGAACCCTCAGGGCCCCGGTGCAAGAAAACCATAAAGGGCCCCCCCCGGAAAAAAACATGATTTTGTGGAATGTTTTGCACATGGTTTAGGAACTATAAATTTAAATATGAGGAAGAGATACAATTAGAGGAGGTGGAACAGTAGATAAATGTGAGTATAAAAAAATTAGATACTTAAAAAAAATGGAATGAGCTTTTAAGAATAGAAGATGAAAAACATCAGAAATTAAAATGACAAAACAACAGAAATTTAGGCGGGACTGGAAAAAGAATGAAATATTTATTTTAACTGGGAGTAGAAGGTGGAGTCGTTCAAGGTGAAGGAGATCAAATTCTGAACAAGCTAGCGATGATGCTTAAGGTGTAGATACAGAAGATTCTGACAATTGTGATGGCAAAGCAAAAACAAAAGGGCATGTTACTTTCTTAGATGAAAATAAAAAAGGAAGGGAATAGGAAGTAGAAAAAAGGGAAGGAAAGGGAAATTAACACAATAGAAAAGAATGGAAGAGGAAGGGGACAGAAAAGGTAATATCTAAAGACAAAAAAATATACAGGGTTATTCACAAAAGGATGAAGAGTTTGGAGAAGGCAGGAAAAGTGAACAATCTAGGACAACATAGCCGATTTGGAAAAATTCTCCAATTCAGCTCACTTTCCAGTTCAGGCATGTTGTCCTAGATTGTTCCCTTCTCCTGCCTTCTCCAAACACTTCACCCTTTTGTGAATAGACCTGATAGTGTTTTTAACTGATGTTGAATGACAACCTAAATATATTTTAAACCTACAAAGAAGACTTGGCTTTGCTTTAGTAACATGAGGGGATAAGTTTGAGGTATATAAAGACATTATCCTCTTCCTATGTAAGTTTCAGATTGTTTAATCAGAAAAGGAAGAATGCAAGTGGTGATAAAGTAATGGAAAAATAGGGTGGAAATTTTCCTCAATATATACAGAGGAACTATTGGTTGAAGGTAAAATTGACAGGGAGGATTTTGATATTGTGGAAGAAGAAAGTCCGAAGCAGTACATGAAGGTTAATAAATATATTATTCCTATCTTGTATATATTTCCAAAGTAGTTTACTGTGCTATACATAGCCTGTACAGAGAACAGAGCTGTGGGAGGGACCCAGCAGGCCCCACCCACTATAGGTTGCCTGCAGAAAACGATAAGAGCGGGCAGATGCAGGACCAGTCACACTGCACAAGGAGAGAGTAGCAGTGACTGGTCTTTATTACAGGAAGCTCCTGCATAGAGTGAAACGTTTCACAGTGGATTAATGCACAGATCTGGAAGAAATGCATAAAGTACACCAAGATTCCATATGTGGTAAGCTCCCTCCCCCTTCCGATGCTTACCACATATGGAGATATACTATAAAGCAGCGACCCTGAACAGGTTGATGGACTGGTTCAGCCCCACGCGGCCCAAACTCTGGGTAACAATAGAACAAGCTGAGGTTTCAATACCCTTAACATCATTGCCATGGATAAACCCAGATAAACGACCGCGGGGGAGGAACCAGTCCATTGTAACTGGTTCGATAATAAATATATGGGATGCTCTGATTAAGATGTACACCAAGATTCAAGTAAGAATACATAATGCCTCTTGTATGTAGACAATATTTGTTTATCCAGGAGTTCAGCTTAGAATTAATTTTGAATTATGAAAAGCTTATGGCTCTTATTTTAGACAAGCACAATAAATGTTTAAGTGTGTGTCAGCCATGGATCGATTATACCCATTCAAATGACCAGGCTTTGGATATATTTTCTTTACAATGCCACTTAATCAATTATATGTTGCTCTCCAGAGAGACAAGTGGGATTAAATACCTGTTTGTTAATTGTGTCTTCTTCTTTTTGCTTTTTTGTACCTGCTCTTTCTTTCTTCCCTTTTTTCCCAGATTTATTTGATTTTATCCTTTGTCCATTTCCACCTTATAAACCTGCATTTATGGCGAAAATGGTATATATTGCAACCTACCAGTCCTTAGATGTTGTAGTTACATATTTTTTATTTTTTTCAGGCTAGGTGTATTTTCTTCAAGTAAATAAAAATGCCTGTTGATCCTGCCAGAAATTCAGCATCATTGTACCACCCTGTGTACAGAATTCATACCTCAAACAATGTTATAAGCTTTCCTAGCTATCTCGTGTCAACTACCGTAATGGTAATGAGAAGAGGAGCAGGTGTTTTTAGTCCAAATCAGGAGAGCAGCCTAGATTGGCAATGCTGCTCCTCCATTAGTGAGTGATCATTGTAACTCTAGAACAGGAAGTACGTTATTGGCAGGGTCCCCAGTTAAAAAAAAAACAAAGCCTGAAAAAGGAAACAAATGCAGCCACCAGATCTAAGGACCTAAGGACTGATACATGTTCAATTAAAACATTTCAATTTGCATTTATGCTTTTGGATTCAGTTATGCTTTAAGAAATATTGTGTGGATGAAGCTTTGTTATTCCTGTCAAATTTGTTGCACATGTACAGTATCTGTTGACTTTTTTATGTGTAACACTGTATTTTTCCTTTCTTTATTGCTGAAAATCAGTGAGCCTTGCCCATGTGTGAAGTTTTTCCTTTTTCTTTTGTGAAGCTTTCGCTCTGGCATAATTGAGAATTGGGTGCTGGATTTGTGTAATTCCCTTCAATAAAACCAATGGACAGATTTAGACTCGTCTTTTATTGATTATGTCAGACCATCCATATACATAATATGATTTTTTTAATCAATCCAACAAACCAAAGTGTAGGTTTCTCAGGACGTCCACAATTGTGCAGTAAGAAGATAGAAGGATCCTTCAATACCTTGTAAATTTGGGGGATATCTCTGGCTTTCCTGCAACCTTAGTTTGTGACAAGTTAAAAAAAAGGTTGGTAAGGTTTGTTCCAGATTTCACAAGCACCAGCATGTACTCGGTATCGAGGGTGATTGTGAGGAGAATTGTAGGAGCCCTATATCCACTTGCCCAATAATTTAGATTCTTCTTCTTTATGCTGGTTAGTAATAGTGATGGGCCGAACACACCTGAGTTCAGCTCGAGTTCAAACTTTAGAACATGGAAAAAGTTCAAACTCGAACTTCGAACTCAATGGCCAGAACTCAGCAAATCAAATGTTCCCATTTTGAAGGCTTATATGCAAGTTATTGGCTATAAAAAGGGTATGGGGATTTGGGTACTGCCCTGGGGGACATTAATCAATACAAAAAACACTTTAAAAAAGTAAACATTTTTAAAGGAGCAGTGATTTTAACATTGCTTAAAGTGAAACAATAGAAAAATGAAAATTACTTTGCTTAATCATGGCTCTTACAGTGCACTGTGCAGTGATTGGGCAAAGTCTTGCACCTGACCGCACCTACCCAATCAGTGCTTCACAAGGCACTGTGCGGTGCCTTGTGGGGCACTCAGCGAGCGAATAGCCCCCCGAACGCCCTGATAGTTCGCGTGTTCACTGAACACACGAACTACCGATTTTCAAGTCGAACTGTTGTTGGACTCAAACATCGAGCCCATCCCTAGTTACTAATAGTAATTCCTGTGAAAAAAAGTTATTTAGAAAGGGACTTTCTATCTTTTTCCTATTTTTCTAAGAAGGATAAATTCTTTCTTTGCAGTTGGTGGATTGATATGGGGCCACTAAAAAATTAGCAAAATGTATTTAGTTGCTGAATAAATTCTTTGTTTACATCTTGCTGATGGCCGGTGGCGAGACTCCGCGGTTCACAGCAAAATCTCTCAAGGCCACTCTGGTCGGTTGCTTGAGAGTTACTATTAACTATCAAGCAACCAGATACTACAGTTATCCAGCATCTACCGATCCACGTGGGTGCCAAATAACCGGGAGTTTACTGTATGTATGTATATGTATATATATATATAGATATATATAATAATGCACAGTATATAAATATATATACAGTACAGTTTAAAAGAAATAAAAATTAAAACCTTATGGAGTTGTAAAAACTTTTAGATAGGACATCAACAATTTAACAATGCAAGATATGCTTTGTTCCGTATAATATTTTTTTCCTCATGGCACCATTCTATATATTCTATACAAAAGGAGGTGAAGTTTGCATATACAATAATACAACTTTCCCTCTTCTAACCCAAGGTTGAAAGTGGAATTGCTAAAGTTGAATACAGTGGTGATACAGCAATAAAAATATTAATGAAGATTTATCAAACAAGTTACCAACATAATCAAGAGCAGAAAAGTGCAAGCCGGGCTGCACTTTTACTTGAAACTCACATGCACATGCACCTGTGGTCAGGGTTATGTTTTACATCACAACAATATAGCTTTTGAACAGTAGTGGGAGAAAGTGGTGAATCAAAATGTAATTCTATAGTAAATGTATAAAACGTACTAATCTATACTGATGTGTGTCACTGTTCCAACCTCTGTTCCTTGCTCTATCTACCACATATAATCTTTTTAGGTATAAAATAATAATTTTTTCACATAAAATTAGTATAAAACAAATTTACATAATATAAAATATATTTTTAAAAATGCATAGAAAATGCTGGCACCGCTTAGGTTACTTTGGGCACAAAACAAATAATTAAGTGCTTGAAATAGTAATATTGCATAAAAGTACATATTGCTACTGCATAGTGTTCCCCTCTCACTCATCAACCATGTTTTCTATGTTATAGAACAATACACTTCTTTTTCTATTGAGCAGGAAAGATGGTAGATAGAGGATGAGAAGTCGCTCCAAGCTTGCTCTTATGATGGACTGCAATCGCAATACAAATCAGTAAACTAAACATGAGATTGCAGTCCATCACGGGAGTGAGCTTGGAGCCGTGACTACTTTACAACACACACAGGGACCAAAAGTAGCCACCCACCAGAAGGAGGAACAGTGTCAGCACAAATTCAGAGATGATTTGATGATCTACAGCCGAATGATACACAAATAAGATATATTTTTGTTAATAGTTATGGTACTTGAATGCATTTTTAAGATTTAACTCCTGAGTTTAGTGTCACTTTAACATATCAAAAGCCTCCAAAGAGAAATAAAGAGAAGTCAAGCCCCAGAGCATCAGCTTGAATCACCCAGTGCTGAGTACAGACTCCTTGTAATGGGGAACCACCCTTGCCACCAGCTCGCAGAGCTAATAGGTAGAGGTGGAGAGAAGGGGCAGATGACATCACAATCTCCTCCTTATCCAAGGCATTCTCTGAATGGCAGCGGTGCCCAGCAATGCAACTCTCTGTGCTCAGTTTGTAGAAAAGAAGCAGCTGTAGTCAGCTTAAGATCACATCTATCACTGTATGTAAGACAGCCTACTACAGTAATTTTTTGAGGATCCCTGGCAGCCATCTGGATATCAGATATACATACTTACAATGAGCCAAGCTGGACCAATGTAAGTTTGCAAAAAACTTACTTCCTAGAGTTCCTGCTACAAAAATAAGTATTCAAAGGAGCCACTAAATTATAGTTGAATTAGTGGCAGAAGTATTCCAGCAGCTGTAAATGTGTCCTCTAAACACTGGAAGGTTCTGGACTTTATTTATCTGTGCCCCTGTTCTGTGCCTACAGTTTTCTTTTCCTCTCTTATGCTACATTTATGATTAAATGAACAGCAAAAAGAGTTGCTACAATCAGTAAGACTTTGCATGTAGAAAAAAAGGGGGATAAAACCAATATTTTATTTCATGCAGTCCCTAAAATTAGGTGTGTGATTGATGATTCCAGTGTCAGTTGATGTTACAATTTGAGCCTCTTATTTTGGATGACGTATTGTTTTGTTCTTCACTTCTCCTTTCAGATAGCACGTCTCATGAATTTGCAAGACTAGGTTCATTTGCAGTCAAACCAACGTGTATATTTTTTTCCTTCTCCCCCTGAAAATTGTATCTTCCCTGTGATGGAGTTGCAATTGTCATAACAAATCTGACCTGAAGGCATTGTGTCTTCTTGTGCAGGTTTTGCTTCAATAGTCTGGAACTTACAAGCTATTTAGAGGTAAGTCAGCACAGTCGATTCATTTGCAAGAGTTATAGGACAGGATACATTACATTGCCTATATTCCGAAATACCATTTGCATATTAAACATTTGCAGTGTTAATAAATATTGATAGAAACATTCTTATTTCTTCATATTATGTAAGAAAATTTTCCAACAACCACATTTTCACGTAGGTGTACAAGCCTAGCAAAAGAGGTTGCTCTGGTTCTTTTTTTCTCAAAAAGAGCCGGTAAACTGATCTAGAAGGCATTTCGTTGTCATAGAGCTGCAAAATTCATATATGCAATCATTTATTCTTGAACTTTCTGTCATAATGTTTTCTGGACGCACAAATCTTAGAACATTGCTTTTACTGTTAAAGTACTTTTAAAGCCTACCTGAATTACACACACACACACACACATGCACACACACACATATATATATATATAAATATAATATATTTAACACTTGCAGCGCTGACTGTAGGAACGAACAGGGGAGGGGGCGTGTACAGCTGGCTCTACCTCTAGATAATCAGAGCCAGCTGTCAATCACGCAGCTGGATGGATCTCAACAGTAATGTCGGGATCCATACCGGCTTCGGCAGTCTCAGTATACCGCGAGCTGCAGCTTGCGGTATACTGAGCTTTGGGTCACGGGAGGACGCTCGTTTATGTCCTCCCTTGACCCTGAGGAGAACTATGGGGAAAAACACTTACCCCATAGTTCTCCTTTAACATGTTAAGCAAATGTTAAATATGAGATTCTGGAGATTGTGTCCCCCCAACAAGGGACTTGTTCTTTTTTAAATGGTTTGTAATCCTGTGATTAAAATGGCCAAATAAATGTACAGTATGCCTCAGTCAGTCTTTGTTCTCTTGTCTTTATCCCTTGCCTTTCTTCACCATATATGTTTATGGTCTACATTGTTGCCTAATATGTATTGCTCTATGATTTTGCATATTCATTAAGCTCACCCTATTTCTGTTCTTTTGTTTTCCGCTGTTCTGCTTTCTTTCTCAAATGTTTTGTTTTCCTAAACATTTGTGAAAGAAAAATAAAGATGATAAAAATTATTTCTGCCTATATTTTGCCAAAAATGATTTTCCAGTAGGCTTTGGTAGGGGTTAATTTGGTAAAATATGGGAAATATATTAGTCGGAAAAAAAAAAAGGAAACCACCTTTGTTTTACAAAAAAGAGGGAATTCCCAGGCTTCAGAAGCATTAAACAATGAGGAAATATACTATTGTATGCTTTAGGTGCCCTCATTTATTCAAAAAAAGAAGAAAAATGAAACCTTTAAAACATACAAATCATCTACTGCAAAAATGTATCCATTTTATTATCAAACCAAACATAGTTTAAACACATACTGTATATACATATTTAAAAACCATGTCCACATCTCCAGAAATGCACCTTAACTGTATATCATAGTTATGAACCTTGGTGGAACAAATGGTCAATGGACATCAGCAGTCCGGTGGTACCTTAGTAATAGCATTAAACATAATATAGCAATAATGTATATAATATGTATGGATCCCATTAGTTGCATGCAGATATAACATAGATGCATTTAATACACATTGTCACAACTTGTGACTTGTCCAGAAGTATATCTTAGTCTCTTTTAATTTTGTATCTTTTGTGGAGATAATGTGAGTATTGCATAAAATACTGTTAAATGTATCTTTTTTATGGCCTATTCATTTGTTTTGTTTTTATTTTTTGACTGGAGTTCCGCCTGAAATTCACCTTGCACTTGTGAGGCTCACATATAATGTACTGGACTTACAAAAACAAGGATTATTTATTTATTAAAGGTATTTATATAGTGCCAGAAATTAACGTAGTGTATTACATACTGCACATTCACATCAGTCCCTGCCCTCAAGGAGCTTACAAGCTAAGATCCCTATTGCACACACATAATAGGGCCAATTTAGACAGGAATCAATAAACCTCCCAGCATGTCTTTGGTATGTAGGAGGAAACATGCTAAACATTAGACTTGTGCATTCGGACGCACCTACAACTCAATTCTATTGATTCGGTGATTCGTCCAAATCCAAATGAACAAATTATTATATGCCTGAATATACAAAAAACATATTGGGGCACATAATAATACGTTAACAGAACGCTCGGGGGCCATATTGGCCTACAGAGCATTCTGCGCATGTGTGCCCCCATCTTGGAGGCAGGGCGCATGGCGTCACATGGGCTACACCAAGATGGCGGCGCTCAACAGGTGTGTGATGTCACATAATGAGCTAAAGCAGAGACACCGGCACTCCAAATTTGCAAAATACTTCTATTTATTGTCATGCATCGTGGTAAAAAACAACGAACGTTTCGGGGTCACAAAGGATCCCCTTCATCAGGTAAAACATACATTTTATGTTTTTTACCACGATGCACGTCAATAAATAGACGTATTTTGCAAATTTGGAGTGCCGGTGTCTCTGCTTTAGCTCACGATTGTTACGGCTGCCACCCGTTGACTACCGCAGCACCCAATTTTTGAAGGGATTCACGCGGTCAGGAGTGCGATGGGACCATGGACTATTGATGTCACATAATGTCTCGCACACGCAGTATCATGTGGCATCATGTGCCCCGCCTATGGTATGAATGCACCGGTGGCCAGTGTGGCCGCCGAATGTTCTTTTCTTTACATGTGCCGTTTTGGATTCAGAATCCGAAATAGCATAAAAATTGGTTTCATTTGATGAAATTATGTTTTTAGTTGTCGTTAATTTCCTCCTAAACAAATTTTTATCATTTGCACAGGTCTACTAAATATGCTACATTAGGTATGTTGGAGCTAAACTCTAAATGAAATACACAATAATTGTATGAATAAAATTCCTCTCTCTTGGCCTTGTTGTAATATCTCAAATATAATGTGCTGGAAGTACTTTGATGGTAAAATCAAAGATGATGCAATGCTGCATTTCTGGAGGTGAAGATGAGGGTAACAATAACATAGACAGGTTCGCAATCTTTTTTTCTTATACATTTTCTTGCAAGCTTGGCTAAGCTGAGCTGACTTTACACGTAGATATGTTTTTTCGCATTTTGATGATTTTTATCATGAAGATGGTCAGTTTATCCCTACATTTTACTGCCTATTCTATGCACATCTCTATGATGACTGGATGCTATGAACTTTCATACTTTTTACATTGCTCTTTGCAAGTGTGCACAATTGTGTTAAAACTCGTTGTTGTGTTCCAGTAAACTTTATTGACATCATTACATTTACATAATTGAAGGACATACTTCATAATGGAAAACCTCAACATAATACACAACTCCAAAATAGCATGTACTGAGAGATTGCATTTTCATGTTAAGGAGAAAAGAATTAAATATCTTGGCTGCATTGATAAGTCTTTTCACTGGCCATTTCCAATTCCATCTCCCTTTATTGGAAACATAATGTAATTAACATTGAGGTCTTTGTGGCTCTTTTTTGAGAAATTAAATACTATGACTCACTGGGGCATTATCTGAACAAACCTCTCAGTATAATGACTTAATCTCAGAGATTGCTATCTGGCTCCATTCCGACACAGCAAAGAACTAAAAGCCAACCATTAATCTTGTTTAGTAGTCCTCTGGAAATATTCCTCAGACACTCTCATACATCCAAGAAATAAATCCCTGATGCAAGATTAAAGTTAGCAATATTTTAGCGTGCAGAATTAGCACATGTAGACCTTAATGCAGAAAAGACACTGACAAAAAAAGTATTTTTATTTCCATCTTATTAATAAACAGATGCAAGGAATTTGTGATCTTCTTCTGGAAGAATTATAAGGGTTAAGACACTTCAGTGAATAAAATAGCATAAGTGAGATAAAAATAGACTAAATGAATATTATGGTACAGTATACATAAATTAGAATGTTAATGCATTGTTTTTTCTTTTTGTAACTGCCCTTGACATAGAATGAACTATATATTTAAAATGCTTATGGTGAATTTTCAGAAATGTATATGCTGGTCACACACATTAGTTTTTCATGAGATTTTATAAAATAAAGATATCCATAATGCAGGTGTATCAGAAGATATTCAAAGTCCAGGACAAGCCAGTAGTCCAGGACTGCCATCCATGGCAGACAGCAGACAGAAGTACAAGGTAAGGCATGCTAATCTCACAACAATCAAAAGATTGTCCTAAGATTGTCCTAACCCTTAGGCATATACTTTAGCTGAGATCACAGTAGGCATCAGATAGATTTACAGCATAGAACAGAACGATGTCAGGACAGGTTGTTTAGGACAGGTTGAGGTTGAGCTGACCGAAGTCAGGACAGGTTGCAGGTTGTTTAGGACAGGTTGAGGTTGAGCTGACCGAAGTCAGGACAGGTTGAGGTGAAGCTCTGTTGACTTTCATCATCCAATAATTTGCATGCAAAAATACTGTTTTTAAAAAATTGTTCTTGCACATGATTGGGTATTCTTTGCAAACTGAATTTTCACCACATTCAGTAAGGTAAGATAAAATAAACTTGCAAAGTGAACAGCCTATTTGCACTTAGTAAATCAAATCCACACTATCAGACAAGCTGAGATCAAGGCAGACAGCAAACATATCTATGTGTGTTATATCACATGATATCTATCTGTGCCAGAACAGAATGCATACAGATGTATAATTGGAATTGTGGCATCTAGATATTGTCTCTCAGAGGTTTTTACAAAACAGATCCATGTGTAGCCCCTGCATGTTTTCTATAGAAAATAAAGGCTGGACCAACACAGATGCTCCTGTTTTGCATGTGTGGTAGTGGTGGCTGCCCAGCTCTCACAGAAACCTTACAAGCACTCTGTGCTCCCAAGAATACTGTCCCAGAGATTACAATGGGGACTCTCCTGGTGTAATATGTGGGGCTCCACTGTCTGTTTTTATATATTGCCCTGCTCTGTGTATCAGGAGCATAAATATCCGCTCCTAATACATAGAGTAGCATTGCACGCCAGGCTGGCAGCATAGTCCTGCAGAATATACTGGGAGAGCTTCTCTTCCAGTGTAATGTGCAGGGCTGGGCTTTTAGTTTTACAGCCATATATTATGGTTGTATCATGAATGACTGCTACATGTATCAAGAGTGCTGACAGCAGCTGATGTATTATGGAAGGCTGAAAACAGGTTGCATCCTTTATTCATAAAAGAATGCTACATGTTCAAATTAGTGTCCTTTGATCTGTACTTTAGGGCAGTTTGAGCCAACCTGCAATTGTAACAACAATTAATTAATAATAAAATGTTCACATTAACCACTTTTTATCACTTAGTAAACCTCAAAACCTGTTGTTTTCCTTTACCAATTTATGAGGTTTTAATATGCAATCAGTTTAGATTTCAATCTAGGTTCTCGCTATAGGAATGATGCCATTTTATTAGTTTATTGGTATATAGCTTTTATGCAATATGCACGATTACATATTTGGCTTGCAAACACATTGAAACTCAAGTTAAATATTTTTACTAAAACAAAATGTGATTTTGTGCTTCATTGACAAAGCAGCTTTAGTTGTAAAATGCCAACAGATGGCATCTCTTGAAAGTAATTACCTAACAGCTCACTTAATAAACAGTAGAAGATATATGTTCAATGCACATGTTGTTACACAGCTGTTGGTCAATACTTCATAATGAACTAGTATATTTTGTCCAAGTAGTTTCATTTTTCTAGCGCATCTGGGTAGTTAATTTCTATGATAGCAGCCCAGGGGGATATTGGTTATTGTGAAATCAGCAAAATACCATTTAATGGGAAGCTATAGTGTACTTTCAATAAGCACACATTTTGATTTTTTAAAATATTTTCCTGAAGTAATTATTAAGGGTACGTTAACACCAGACGCAGTGCGTTCCGGTAAGATTCTGGCTCACTTTTTTGTGGGGCAGGAGGGGGACTTGGTGGGCCATTGAAGTGAATGGCACCGTAACCACTCCCTCCGGCCGCAATGCGATCGCCCGCATGGGATCGCAAGGCACATTGTGCCTGCAGTCCGGTCTGGTGCGGTGCAATCAAAATGCTGCAAGCGCTATTTTGATCGCAACGGACCACAGGCACAATGCGCCCTCCTTCCCCACAAAAAAGTGAGCCGGCCGCAATGCGATGCCAGAATCGGACCGGAACGCACTGCATCTGGTGTAAAACGTATCCTGAGGCAACATGTTTCCTGACTTGTGACATTTGACTGTTATTGTATTGCATATACAGATTTGTAGAGTTTCACACAGAGACTGTGTGTATGTCATCATGAGCATCCCCCGAGATAAAGGGGTTTATTTACTGAAGGCAAATAGGCTGTTCACTTTCCAGGGGAATGTGCACTACGCAAGGGAAGTTTAGTGAATGAGCTGAAGCTGTACTGACTTCCATCATCCAATCACGTGCAAGCGAAAATACTGTTTTTACATTTTCCTTTATCGTTATTGGGTATTCTTTGCAAAGTGAATTTTCACCAGATTCACTAAGATAAGGAAACATAAGTAAATCAACCCCCAAATCTGATTCACATAGAAAGTACGGTACATAAGGTCTATACAAATTGTAAAAAAAAAACTTTGCGTCAGCAAGTGACATAAGCAGCGAGCGCTAATCCAACAAATGAAGGAATAACAAAAAATACATTAAAAATGTGCCACGCTATATCTATATCTATCTATATCTATATAGATCTATCTATATAGATATAAATAGATCTATATAGCGTGGCACATTATTAATATATTTTTTATGTGTCTAGTTTCTCGCGGCAACTTGCAGTTCATTTAATTATATAGCTATATAAAACAATGGTTTGAACCATTGATTGGATATACAATATTTTCTCTGCTTTTGGTGTCTTCACACCATCACAATATATTTTTGTATTTACTTAAAGGTTACAGATATTTAGGATTTTTTTTAGAATGCATGGCTCTTAAAATGTCAAAATGTTCATTTAATAGCATAAACAAAAATGTATATTGCCATATGTTCAGCCAACAAATTGTTTAAACAGTCAGTTATGGTCATGGATGGAAAACAAAGTATGTGATTCTCCATAATAATATATCTTAAAAAGATGATCACAGGAAGCAGGCATTCCAATGAATTAATTAGTCAGGTCTTTCAGTCAATACAGGTGTGGATTTTATTTTCTTTACCATATAAAAACAAATGTATAATTTTGGTTAGCTGCTATATACAAAACAATTCTTCTGAAGTGCAATATAGCTTAAAGCCCAACTCCGGGCTGCTTTTAAATGTGCCCATGAAGCGGAGTGTGTCCTCTCCCCTCGCACTGTATGGGTTAAATGCTCATTTGGCTATGGAAGAAAAGAATAATTACAAATACTTACCTTTTTCCTTGCTCCTGCAGACTTCATTTCTCTTCATGTAAATGGTTCCAACCCCAAGTCACTTCACTTCACTTCACTGCCCAGCCAGTAGCAAACTTCACATCATGTACAATGTAGAACCAGCTGTCCTGTATTGACAGGAGAATAGTGAGAGAGGGAGACGTAAGTATTTGTGCTTATTCCTCCCCATCCCTAGCCAAATGAGAATTTACCCATGCAGAGTGCCTGGAAGAGTTGCAACATTAGTTCCGAAGACTTGGGCGTCAATTGGGCCAGAATCATATGAATAATTTACAAATGGAAGGAATTTAGTATCCCTATAGAAATGGGTATTCTACAAAGATCAGTGCAAAAGCATACCATACTGTCCTCAATACAGTGATGAAAACATTTGTGGCTACTCAGGAACATCTAAGTTCAAGAACATACCATAAGGAAAACACTTACGGGTCTATCCACTAAGCTGCCCTAGGCAGCCGAGTGACTAACCGACCTGAAGCAAAGTGAGCTGAACGCTGTTTGGCTATTCACTTCAGGCTGGTACGGCTGATTCCAGACGTATATTGGCTGAAATCAGCCGTACATCGGTGGCTTCGGCTGGCTTCGGGTTCCAGACCCGAAAGGCAGAAGGAGTTTGACTCAGCCGATCCAACATCTGGATTGGCTAAGCCAGAACTCCGGCAGCCTACTCGCTGCTGTTCGGCCTATTGTCCTAGATGCCGAACAGCAGTGAGTGAATAGCTGAATGACGCTGAGCGGCATTCGGCTCAGCTATTTTGCTCGGTACCTCTGTGGTACCGAGCAGAATAGAAAAACTGTTAAAAAAGTAGAAAAAATAAAATAGAAAGCAATTGGGACGGAGCTAGCAGTGACAGCTAGCTCCGCCCAACTGTTTTCTATTGGCCGGGCGGTTCTGCTTCCATTAGAATAAATAAAAAAAACACCTTTGGAATGCATAGCTAGATTCCTATTGGCTATTTCACTTTGCAATAGCCAATAGCAAACTAGCTATTGCACCTGCCCTCTGCTGCTGTCAATCAGTAGAGGGGACCTGATGGAGACAACAGAGCAGGGAAACTTTGCCGGAGAAAGTGTTTCTCTCCCGGGCGGCCAGGAGTCGCTATCTAATAGCGGGAGACTCCTGGAGCGTCCGGGAGAGTTGGGCTATCTGGAGATCAGCGTCCCTGGTTACCTGGTAACCAGGGACGCTGATCTGTCTGTGCAAGTGGCCGGAGCCAGCCGTGAGATGACGGCTGGCTCCACCCAGCAGTCAGTAGCAGGCTTTCACCTCGGCTCAGTCGAGTCGAAGCATATGCCTTCGGCTCGATTGAGCCGCTCGGCCGACTTCGGCAGCTGTACGAGCTATACTGAATAGCCCGTACAGCAGCCCTTCAGTTCTACTGAACCGAAGGGGTCCTGGGCTCTCTGCCGTGACATGATCGAGAAGTGAGCAAACGCTGGTATGTGTTCGCTCACTTCCCGATCTACTGAGCCGACCTGTGACAGTTTCATTGTCACAGGTCGGCTAGAACTATGAGGATGAGTGAAAAGCACTCACCTCACAGTTCTCCTTTAATTCCACTTTCCTGCTACAGCAGCTATACAGAGAGGCTAAATATGACTGTGCAGTTCAATAAGCACTACCTAATGTACTCAGTAATCAGCAATTAGTAACAGAGATAGTTAGACACACCTCCTTTGCTAAACTTGTGCCAAGGGTTGTGACTGTTACACAGCTTTGCCAACAAAGAGCACTGCAGTGTGAGGGCAGGCGGTAGCAGCGCAAACTGCTGGCGCTATATAAATCCTGTTTAATAATAATAATAATAATAGCATCTTCACTAAGAGAAAAGGGGGGGGGGGGTGGGGGGGTACAGGTCTTATAAATACAGAAGATAATATGGTGTGAGACTTTACCTGGACAGTGTTTATATATTTATTGGATATTACTGGATTTATTTCTTGGACATTACACATTCATGCAAACTATAGACAAGTTGTTAGCATTTACCACCTATTTTTACAATTATAGTTATTTTCAGGTAGTAGGTGAGCATATTTTTACACCATTCTGGAATGATCTAGGCTTTGATAAAAAAATAGATTTATATGTTGTTTAATTGAGTGTGTTTAAACTTTTAAATATGAATCATCATATATTTATATTCTAGAACATTCCCCAGCAGGTAGTGAGCCTCATCAGAAAAGCATCTGCTTGTGCAGTCTCCAGGCACAGTCAGTGCTGTGCTTTCTGAACAGCACAGCACGCAGATATAATGAACAGCTATAGAGGAACCCTGTGTAAAGGTACCTTGAGCTCTTTGAACAGATACAATCAAATTTTGTGTTAATGATTTCACTTAAAAATCGAAAAAATATGCTTTATTGAGATGCAAAAAAATGAGCAATAACATTTATTCTGTCAATACGACATTAATAAAGGAATCGTCTTTCTTATAACTCTGACTCACCTAGCTGGCTGCAACCTCCATAAACATGCTAGGTGACATTTGTCAAAGTCTCTTCATGGATACTGTCTGCAGCTAATAGCTCCTGACTATGATTAACAATCTAGTTGTGAAAATAAAGTGTGTTGATCAAGGTTATTCATCAAGACTCATTTGGAAAGTAATAGAATAAATCAGGTGAATGAGGTCAATTGTAGCACTCAAAAGCCAATATCTGAAAAAGAAGTGTTCTCGTTTCCAAAAACAAAATATGGTAACAAATAAATATTACTTGTAGCATACAAACCCGGCCTGTTACTGAAAATACATTGTCATATTAATAGTTTACTGTTCCATTTTATGTTGCTTCATTTAAAGGAGAACTATGGGGTTAAGGCTTTTCCCCATAGTTCTCCTTAGGGTAACGGGAGGACACAAACTAGCGTCCTCCCGTCACCCTAGGCTCAGTATACCGCGAGCTGTAGCTTGCGGTATACTGAGACGCCGCAGCTGAAGCGGATCCCGACAATTGTGCTGGGATCCGCCCAGCTGCGTGACTGACAGCTGGCTCTGCCTATCTAGAGGCAGAGCCAGCTGTACCCGCCCACTCCCCGTCCGTTTCGATAGTCAGCGCTGGCGGATCAGAGCGGGGAGGGTGGAATCCAGCCCCTCCCCTGTCACGGCAGAGAGCCGTGACAGGATCGAGAAGTGAGCGAACGCCGGTATGTGTTCGCTCACCTCCCGGTCTACTGAGCCGACCTGTGACAGTCTCATTGTCACAGGTCGGCTAGAACTATGAGGTAAGTGAAAAGCACTCACCTCATAGTTCTCCTTTAAAGAGAAACTGAACAATGAAGGTTTGCTATGTTATAGGGAATTTTAAGAAATGTTAATTGTACCTAAGCAGGGCATTTAAATATTTAGCTTTTGTCTGGAATTCCTCCTAAAATAGTAGGGCACTTCCTGGTATGTGAGGGTGTCAAGGCACTTCTGTTATAATAACTTCATATCTGCTGTGTAAAATATATAAAATGGAAGTAAACTGCCAGATTAAATCTAACATTATGGGCCCGAGGAGCCTTTTTCTATAGTATACAAGTAAGTTCAGCATATTTGCACATTATGGCACACTTACCCAGCAAAATAATCCCTTCCAGCACTCCAGTGTCTGCACTTTGCTTCATGTCCGTTGCTTTCATCTTCACCTGGTCTTCTTGCCCAGTTTGAAGATTTTATTGGCCAGGCCTGGGTGATGTAAATCCCATACATACACTTGGAATGACTTCATCCTGGCACAGCATCACATTTATGACATACACAGTCTCTTCTGTCACAAAAAGCCTACCTGCATTTTTTTTAAAGGAGTTTACTTCCATTTCACAGCACTGCTGCGTCTGGCTGCAGGTCTCTGGAGATTTGGAGTGAGATTTGGTGATGTAATTGGTGTGCTGCTCACTGTTCTTCTTGCTGAATGATCTGATATAAGGTCACTAAATCCCTGCTTCTACCAAGATAGCCACCCCTGCACAAAGATAGTTCAGAACAAGGTATGGTAAGTCATTAATGGGAAAAGATCAGCTTTAGGGACACCACATGCAATACTGGTGGTTAGTCTTTAGCCCTCTACCTGCCCTTTTTGGACACAAAAGGTTAGTTAGACACAGAGATTATTTTTTTCTTTAATGTTTACCTTTTGGACCACTTACACCATTGTGAATCAAAGGGAGATGCTTTTTAAGTTTGGATGGGCAAATGCAACATGTAAAGATGTTTCTGAAATATTTCCTTGAGGTGCTTCTCATTTCTTTTAAAGTTGCTTTAAGCTGCTTTGGGGAGAAAAGCTCTAATGTGAACTAATGACCATGTTTACAAGATCTTTGTGTGAGTTGAATGGCTTTTGGAATGCTAATGTTGATGCTTGTAGGTTCTGTCTGATATCCATTGCTAAATTAATAAACAGTAACCAACTATTTCTCTATCTACATAGTTAGTCATGTTGAAAAAAGACACAAGTCCATCGAGTTCAACCTATAGAGATACGGAGAAAAAAAAAAAGAAGAAAAGCCTAAACAGAACGCTATGCCCACATTATCACATTGTTGATCCAGAGGAAGGCAAAAAAACCCTATAAAGCATGGTTCAATTTGCTCCAACAGGGGGAAAAAAAAATCCTTCCTGATATTCCCTGGATCAACAATCTCTGATGCCTAATATACCTATAATAACTCAATATCCAGTAATATTCTGTGCATTTAGGAATACATCCAGATGTTTTTTAAAACAATTAACCGAGCTAGCTAGAACTAGCTCCGGGGGGAGTCTATTCCACATTTTCACAGCTCAAACTGTGAAGAATCCTTTCCGTATTCAAAGGTTAAACCTCTTTTCCTCCAGACGCAAAGAGTGCCCCCTTGTTCTTTGCAGTGACCTTAACGTGAATAATTTGGCACCAAGCTCTTTATATGGACCATTTATGTATTTATACATGGTGATCGTGTCCCCCCTTAATCGCCTATTCCCCAATGAGAACAAATTCAGGTCAGCTAATCTTTCCTCATAGCTGAGCTCCTCCATGCCTCTTATGAGTTTGGTCACCCTTCGCTGCACTTTCTCCAGTTCCACAACATCCTTTTTGTGAACTGGTGCCCAAAACTGAACTGCATATTCCAGATGAGGTCTTACTAATGCTTTATACAGGGGCAGGATGATGTCTCTATCTCTGGATTCTATACCCCTCTTAATACAAGAAAGTATTTTGCTTGCTTTAGAAACTGCGGCTTGACATTGCATGCTATTATTGAGTCTATGGTCTACCAGAACACCCAGATCTATCTCCA
The DNA here is from genome assembly GCF_000935625.1 of Nanorana parkeri. Taxonomy (NCBI): domain Eukaryota; kingdom Metazoa; phylum Chordata; class Amphibia; order Anura; family Dicroglossidae; genus Nanorana; species Nanorana parkeri. The sequence continues at coordinate 242,871 of NW_017307268.1, read as the reverse complement.
TCATTGACTCCGCCAAACATACTCCCCCTAGAGTGTATGACGCATGCATGTTTTTAGTCCCCAAGTGCAGAACTTTACATTTATCAACATTTAACCTCATTTGCCAAATAGATGCCCAATCACACAGAGCATTCAGATCTGCTTGTAAGTTGGAGACATCCAGTAAGGACTGTATTCCACTACATAACTTGGTGTCATCTGCAAACACAGAAATTGTACTTTTAATTCCCCAATGTAATTTATAAATAGGTTAAACAGTAAGGGGTCCAACACTGAACCTTGGGGGACACCACTAACAACCTCAGACTATTCAGAGTATGGATCATTGATCACCACTCTCTGAATACGGTCTTCAAGCCAGTTTTCTACCCAATTACAGATTGAATACTCTATACCTACTGACCTTAACATATACATTAGCCGCATGTGGGGAACTGTGTCAAACGCTTAGTCCAAGTATACTATATCCACAGCCATTCCTCTGTCCAATGTATTACTCACTTCCTCATAAAAGGTTTGTTTGACAACTTCTGTCTTTTCTGAATCCGTGCTGACTATCACTTATAATATTATTTTCAAGCAAAAACAATTGCATGTGATCCTTGATCAAGCTTTCAAGTATCTTCCCAACTATTGAAGTTAAACCTACAGGTCTGTAATTACTTGGTAAAGAGTTTGATCCCTTTTTAAATATAGGCACCACATTGGCTTTGCGCCAAACCATCTGTACCAAGCCAGTCATTAGAGAGTCTCTAAAAATTAAATACAATGGCTTTGAAATTACACAGCTCAATTCTTTGAGGACACGTGGGTGTAAGCTGTCTGGTCCAGGTGCTTTGTTTACCTTAATTTTGTCTAACTGTTTCTGGACCATGTCAATAGTCAGCTGTTGTGCTTCAGTAGAGTAATATTACTCTTTTATTTCCACAGCTTTCTGAGATCCAACATGTTGCTTAGTTTCCTTTTGTTACCTCTTGTGAGGTCCAGTGTGAGGCTAACAGTGTTGAAACACACATGGTACCAATATGCAACATAACATCTACATAATATTGAACAACCTTAGCAATTTAAACAAAACATCATGCGAGTCATAGATTAATTGTGAGAACTAACATTTCCAACTTGTTTACTTGCCTGTTCTAACCATCAGTCCTGGCATTCAATTAACCAGAGGCCTCAAAGGGCATAAAACAGTTCACATTTAACTGCTGGCAAAGTCAAACTCACTAATAAAACTTTGACAAAAAGAAAGAAGAGAGTGTGAGCGGGTGGGTTGCTTTGCTAGGAGAGTTGCTAGGAGGGTTGAAGGAGGGCAAGAAGACATGATCCCTTCCTTTAGTGGGGGCCCAATTCCCACCGCTATTGGGAGCCAATGGCTGATTAAAATACCTACTATTCCAACCCATAGAACAACTCCAACCCCATGTGACCCTTCTAGCAGTCAAGAATTGATTTCACCACTCTGTGGGTCCTTCACTACAGGGCGTTAATTGTGTCCAAAAGCAGAACTTAAGTATATTTTTTAATGCAAACAATGCAAATTAAAAATAGTGAATGCATGCATTCCTGCATATAGGCTTTACCTTTTGCTCATCCATATTTTATGTTATCCTTGTGCCATCTTACAGAGTCGGATTAATTACCTCTCCACTGCATTAGTAGGAGTTTATTAAGGCAGTGCCACTGTCTGTGGTCCAAGTGATGTAATAATTCCTAACAGGAAGTCCTCTATCCTCTGGAACTAATTACATTCTTTGCCAGGGACCAGGCATGTAATAGAGTGATTCTATGGTCACCCTAATCCTCCCTCTCTCCTACTTTTTTTTACTAAATACAACTTTTACTCAAATGTAAAGGCAGAACACAAGAACTGGGAGAAGCCACATTGTTCTGTGAACTGCCCCTTATGCAAGAAAGGTGTGAAAAGCCTATGAACACTGACCTATACAGAGAGCAAATAGAGAGAGATAATCACTGATCCTACAACTATGTCTGCACAGCATCTGGGAAACTAATTTAGAAAGCAATAAGAAACACAACTATGCATGTGCTATTTCTATTTTGCATGTTTGCATTCAAATATGTTTTTTTTTTTAAAAGGTGCTGCTTTAAAAAAGATGTAATTTGGTAGTCGATATAGTTTGTCTTCTGCACCCAAGTGTCTAATTCTTTGTCAGTCGCCTGGTGTTCTCTAAATACAGCTTGAAGGCAATTAAATTCTCTTTTTTAAACAATGATATTATTCATGCACTTTTACTAGTTTGGTTTTCATAATGCTTATTTTCATATCTTTTTTACAGGAACTAGCATTCCATGCAGGACCATCATATGATCAAACAGATGAGGAATAAGTGAAACAAAGAACGGAGGCCACTATTTCCTAATGTTCCCTTAAACAATATTCTCATCCCTTCATCTATTCATATTGTAACCTAAAAGGATATTTAATAATGTGAAAAAAGATCTGTCTGTCTATGTCCAGCTTGAGGCAAATCAAGCTTATAAACCTACAATTAAAACACATGAAAATTAAAATGAAGGCAGGAACCCACATTTATATTGTAATATCCAATTAATGAGAGCATAAATGTCCATGATACAGTCTCCGCTGTTAATATAGCCGGATGAAGCTCTTTTTCATACTGTTGTATTTAATAAATGATAAATGTTTTACACAAGCAGTGTAAACAGTGAAACAAAGAACGGAGGCCACTATTTCCTAATGTTCCCTTAAACAATATTCTCATCCCTTCATCTATTCATATTGTAACCTAAAAGGATATTTAATAATGTGAAAAAAGATCTGTCTGTCTATGTCCAGCTTGAGGCAAATCAGCTAGTCTCTTATCAAGCAAGAGAGAAGATAAGTGATCTTCCCCTTTGGGCTACAATTGGCTTGCTACCCAAACCGTCCACAACTCTTTTTCCTGACTTCGCAATTAGTTAAGAGAGGGTGGGATAAGGGGCAACCAGGAGTTCCCCCTAATCCCAATGCTCCCAATGTATTTCAAAAGTTGCAAGGTGCTTCTCTGCTGGGGCCTACGTAAGAAATCTTTGTGGATGCCAATTTGTGAAAAACGCTTTTACGCCATCCTCATTATTAACAATGGCAAATTTTCAAAAACGAAGCTATCGTGTGACTCTCCGAATGTGTCCAGGGGACACTTGGAGCCCTCTATATTTACTTAATAGCCCACTACTGATCTATAGTCTTAATATGGCCTCTTTTACACAAACACTGACATCCAGCACTCAGTTTCAGCATTGACCCAAGAATTACCAGCTACTGCAGGGGAAGGGGTTAGCCTGGGGCACGAGGCTAAGAAATGATTGTAAACGGTTCAATGATGCTACATTGCATGTTCAATTCAATAGAATTACAAAGTACAGCAAAGTGAATGCATTACTTAGCACTGTGTATCGAACCTCGTGCCTTAAAATTCTTCGAATTATTTGCCTATCAGGGAGCACCAGGGAGGTGTTTTTTAACCCATATGTATGTAATATCTAGCTCTTTCTTACATACTGTTATGTTGTCATATTTCACTCTAGTCAGTCTGTCCTGTTCATATTTAATTTGTCTACCTCTATGCAGATATGATGGGCTGCAATGAATTCAAGAAAAGGACAAAACATAAAAAATGCATGTAGTCCAACTTTTATTCATCACAAACATGTGATGCAGCATTACCGAGGCAAACTGCATCTTAAATTAGACTGTCATTGCCCTTATTCGGGGAAGCATTTTATTTAGTATTTGACCTTGTCGCTAGACGGAATGGCTGTTACATAATAATTGTAATGACAAAAGAAGCCACATTTGTTATATTTGGTTAAGTGACATCAGCAGCCAATCTCAATTGAATTAAACAGGCAGCAATGGAATTGACCCTGTGCTCATCCATCAGATTGCCTGCCAGCATCTGAACTTAATATTTGAGCCAGACAACTTCCTTTAACTCCTTCAGTTTGTCATTTCATTACAAAGGAAAAACATATCCATACAGATATAAACAGGCCACTGAATTACCCTGCCTGGAAAACTACTAATTTAATGCTATAAATAGTCCACTTAAAGGGAATTTATTGTTGAAAAAAATATGAAATTATACGCTATACTCACAGGAAGTGCCAGTGATATCATAGCTATTCCACCTCGATATTTCAGATCTTTGACTAATTCATCCCAAACAGTTATTACCTTTTGTATCACTTGCCCCTCCTACTAGATTGTAAGCTCTCACGAGGAGGGCCCTCCTACCTCCCATACTGAAATTGTATTGTTAATTGTATTGTCTCTCTCAGTTTTGTAAAGCGATGCGCAAACTGTGGTGCTATATAAATCCTGTATAATAATATTAATAGCCGAAGTTAAGGTATCTCATACACTGCGATGGAGTGCTGTCATGGAGTGCTCTGAAACAAAACTGCAAGGCCAGTAGCTGATTGATTTAGCTCCTGGGCTTAGTAGGGAATCACGACTGTCACTGACAACTCGGGTTTTCGGCACTGTAGCCCAATGGAGCAACTGGCGGTGTGCAGCCCGCTGTGCTCTAGACATGAATTAATATGCGCAGCACAGTATTTTGGCATTGCTCTTTCATAAGTCTGTTACCTTGTTATTTGTTTTAACTAATCCATGCAACAGTTTGTACTTGTTCTTGTTACTAATGAGTTATGCAGTAAGATTAGGATTATATTTTTAGAGTAACCTTTATAATACATGAAGTGAAATACATTCAAAATCCATGTAAAAAATATATATTATATGGCTAAGGAAGTCCTATAAGTACCAAGATATCTTTATAAACCTACAATTAAAACACATGAAAATTAAAATGAAGGCAGGAACCCACATTTATATTGTAATATCCAATTAATGAGAGCATAAATGTCCATGATACAGTCTCCGCTGTTAATATAGCCGGATGAAGCTCTTTTTCATACTGTTGTATTTAATAAATGATAAATGTTTTACACAAGCAGTGAGGTTGATTGCTTTTTGCAGACCTTTTTTTGGTGTCGGTGTTTAATAGGATATTCTGTCACTGAGCACAATATTGGCACTTGAAGCTATATAAAAATAACCTTAACCATGTAATCTAGTTTACTTGCCTGTATCTGCTGATGGGAAGAAAGGTTTGCTGTGGTTATAGAAAATCTCCTTATGGTAGGTTGATCTGCTACTGCTTAGAAATCAAATTTTCCTTCGTGTCTTCCTTGAGTATATTGATACAAATGGAGCTGTGCAACTCATCCAGACATATCAGGGTTGCATTTTTCATTCAGTTTTTTCTCAATTAAATAAGCTACAATTGCATTACAGATGACTGTGCTGCTGGAACACATAAATATCTCTACTCCCTGCTGTGTATCTTGAGCTTTAATGAGGTAAACAAAACTATCTTGGCAAATAATACTGCAAGAATTGTGATTTACAGAAAAATAATTACCTAACTCACTATTATAAAATATTGGACCAACTTATTATCCGATGTCAATGTTAGTGTGCAGAGTTAGAGTGGTAATAAAAGTGGCTTTCTATAGTCTTGGATTAAGGAAGAGAAGGATTAAATTATTTATTGTTCAGTCCTACCGGGCTGAATGAGAAAAAACACTTGATTCCACCATGCTAAACAGTGAGGATGAAGCAATCCCCCCATCATTCTGTTAACAGCGGCAGATGTGCCAGAAACCTGAATGGTGACTGTGGCTGATTGGCTGCATTTTCTGTTAGGCTGAGACTTTTTGGACCAGCTCCTTCAACAAAAGCAATTTAGAGAAGTAGAGAGTGAATACTCAATATTGTGGGTCAGTGACCTGAAACAATCTTGTAACCGATCTATGCTCAACTTAGAAAATGAGTCCTGAAAATCAAATGGGCTGCTTCTTTTTTTGAAACCCCTGGTCACTCTCTGTAACTAATATAATACAGATCACTACTTGATCATTCTGAGACTTTTCCCCACCCACCACATATACCCCACTAATTGTGCTCAATCACTAGAAAATTCTACTCAAGATATGTATTTTCCGTCGGTGTTTAATTTTGCTCCTCTAACTCTCTAATGCAGACATCCAAATGGGCAACATGCTAATGCATGCTACGGTGATATGCAACCTGGAAGCTCCATTATCATATGCTAAGGTTGAGGTTTTTTTGCCATTTTCAATATCTGTGTCCCAGTACTTAAATTCCAGCTTATAAACAGAGGAAAATATTGTTTCTCTGCAATATTATATAAACCGGCAGAGCAATGTTTAATCTAAGTTTACTAGATAGTATATTCAGTACATGCTATGAGAACACACAGTGAGCTTATGCCCTCATTCACACTTGGGTCTTTGATTTTTGGGAGATATTTTGGAGCATTTGTACATGCCTCTTTGTGTTTTTTTGCATGTGTTTCAGGCTTCAGTGGCATTTTTTTACATTTGCATTTGCCAATGGAATGCTAGTTTCTAGGCAAGAGATCGTGCAAAAAACACGCGTTACTCGTGTTTTTTTGCTTGTTTTTCAGTCACTCCCATTGAGTTCTATTGGGGCCAAAATGCATGACACTACCCCAAAAGAAGTTCATGTACTTTTCTGTGCAACAAGCTTTAAAGTGACACTAAACTCAGGAGTTAAATCTTAAAAATGCATTCAAGTACCCCAACTATTAACAAAAATGTATCCTATTGATGTACCACTCGGCTGTAGATCCTCATCTCTGAATTGGTGCTGACACTTACCTTGCATCTGAAGGGTGGCTACTTTTGTTCCCCGTGGTCCCTGTGTGTGTTGTAAAATAGTCACCACTCCATGCTCAGTCCCGTGATGGACTACAATCTCATGTTTAGTTTACTAATTTGTATTGAGATTGTAGTCTATCACGGGAGTGAGCTTTGAGTGGGGGCTACTTTACAACACACACAGGGACCATGAGAAACAAAAGTAGCCACCCTCCAGAAGGAAGGACAGTGTCAGCACCAATTCAGAGATGATTTGAGGATCTACAGTTGTGTGATTCACAAATAAGATATATTTTTGTCAAGGTGCTTGAATGCATTTTTAAGGTTTAACACCTCAGTTTAGTGTCACTTTAACTTAGCAACACTAAGCTTAGAACTGAACTGACACCATTGAATTTAATAGAAATCCTAGTGTTGAGCACTGAAGCACTTCTGGTAAAGCTTCAAAATTGCGCTTCAAATCGTTCAGATGTGAACGGGGCTTTAAACTACAGCAGCCAAACAAATTTTAGCTTTTGTGAGCTTAGAGCACAGTGAAAGAAGATTTCTGACTGGTGCTATGGGTACTGCATTTAGCACATTGCTTTTTTCCTTTTTAGAGACTTGGTATTGTTACATGCATTTTTTAATGGTAAGCAACCACTATGGTATGGTTTTAGTGTTATGTCTATTTTATTATTTTTGATCGATTATAATTAATTTGACTCAATACAATGCTTCCACTTGAATATTAATTAATGTATTGATACTAGCAAACATTTATTTATTTTTCAGTGGAAGCGTTTTATGAAGTCAAATTAACCATAATTGATCAAAAATACAAAAAACAACTTACTTTAAAGCTAGGCTATTTTTTTTACTATGACAGCAGTTACATGACAGTAAACATGTACTGTATTTTCATCCTGGGAAATTGATAGAACACTGGATGACTGGACTCCAATATAGTCTGCTTTATTTTACAAAACCGATGCCTCTCATTTGTCTCTACATTGTATCTGCTCATTCAGTAATTTCATTGACATCATTCTGGGTATTTATACATCTCAAGAGGTAATGTGCACTTTTAGGTAATGGATTAGATCAGCTTGGAGCCTGGAGTTCAGTCGCTAACTGAGCTAGAAAAAAGTGCTGTACTAATGTCACACACAATTGACTTGAATGAAAAGGCCCAATTATTCATTAGACCCTAATAGCACCAAATAGGTCAAGAGCTGTGCAATTTGCTTAGGGAAGCACAAAGCTAGTAAATCTCAGAAAATTTCACAGTACCATTCCACTCAAGCTTTTATGTTCACTGTTTGAAATGTACACAGTGATTATTACGTGAAGAAAATTTGCAATACTTCACATTTTGATTACAATTTCTATTTATTTTTGTTTTTGAGCAGAGAGGTGAACATAGCACAACATTAGGCAGAATTAAGGTTTTTCAAGGCACATGCATAACAAATTATTGTACTAAAATGTACATGTACCTTGTGTGTCATAACATAAAACAACTGAAATGGATAATTGACCCAATCCTAAAAAAAAAAAATCAGTATTGGTTGGAATAAGATGGGTAATAAATAATCCGGAGCAGAGGTATAGCTATCAATTGTCATATTTCTGTAAAACAAGATGATTCCTTCCCACAAACACATTTGAAGAGCCCTGTCTAACCAATTGGAAAACTTGTCTTTTCTAAAATTAAGAACAATGAAAAAAAAAAAAAAAGAAAAACTCCTGCATGTGCTTGCCAAATGAAAATGTGATTAATGATCAGGATGGGGTAAACTTTAAACAGTTTGTTCATCTTGACCTAAAATGAATGAGAAGGTCAAGGTTTGTTCTAGAGTGCCACATTCCTCATTTATACATATTTTTTCTTTAGGTTTATGCGAATGGCAATTAGGTTATTCAAACTGTATATGTCAATCGTCCTGCCCAGCAATGTGAGACCACACTCAATAGCTAGACAAAGCATTTAGATGTACCAATAGAAAAGGTGGCTCAGCTATTTATTGACTGTAAAAGAACATTTTTTTACATCCTTCATTCTACATATAATTTTTTCCCTGACAAGAAAATAACATAAACATTATAATGGAGTCATTCTGTTCTCTGTTAGGCAGCATTTATATAAAAGTTACTAAGCCCTGTTTTCAGAGGTTATAGGAGCTTCTTCTACCTGTGTGGACTGATTATTTGGCTTCTACTTCTGGCTTGTCTCTGATTCTACCTCTGCTTTCTAATTTTTACATCGATATCCTCCTAATTCCCTGGTATGAGGTAAGTTAAATTCTTCAGACATGATAAATGGGCACATACGCCCTGAGGGCACACACGTACATCGAAACATATTGGGGGGACTTTATCAAGGCAATTGCGACAGTTTTAGCCTCTTAGGTCATTTTTTTGTGTGCAAATCTGTCTTTCAACATGTGCCCCTGTTTTGACCTGAGATTGCACTACTTTTCCAACTGCATGTGTTTTGCATCTGTTTTCATCAGAGCATGCACTACTTTTCCAACTGCATGTGTTTTGCACCTGTTTTCATTGGAGCTTGTACTACTTTTTCAACTGCATGTTTTTTACACGTGTTTTGCACCTGTTTTCTTCAGAGCTTGCACTACTTTTTCAACTGCATGTTTTTTGCACCTGTTTTTACCAGAGCCTGCACTACTTTTTCAGTTGCAAGAAGTTACAAGAAGACTTGTAACTTCAGGAAAAGTAGTGTAAGCTCAGGTCACAACAGGGGCACATGTTGAAAGACAGATGAAGACAGATTTTCACATAAAACAAAATAATCTAAGAGGCTAAAACTGTAACAATTGCTTTGATAAATTCCCCCCTGTGAGTTTTTTTGTTACCTCCTAACAGCACAGATGGGTTAATCCCCCCTGCTGGTCTATTGTATTCTGATTGGCTGCAGTCACTGTTTAGCCAAGTTCTTTTGGACACACTGGGGTCTATTCACTAAGTTGCCGTAGGCAGCCGAGTGAATGACCGACCTGAAGTGAAGTGAGCCGAACACTTCACATGGCTCAGCATGTTCGGCCGACCCGAAGTGCAGAAGGAGTTCATCTGGTTAAATTCTGGCCAAGTCCTTTGTATGGCCAGCTGTCAGGGATCCCGGCGCAGGTGACCCCACACCTGCACAGGTACCCTTACAGGCAGACCAAACACATGTGACCACACGGACCAGGTAAGTATGGTATATATAAATATTTTAATAAACCTAGCAAGCTAACTAAAACAATCCACAACAGGCATAAACCAATGATGTAACAACACAGGAAACAGGGTACTAAAATAGCATGCAAATATCAGGGTCTCAGGGTTCAGTCCAGAGGACTCAGACAACAGGGGAAAGCAACGAAATCCTGAGCCAAGATCCAGACAGCAGGGAGGGTTTAAATACCCTCCCAGTAGCAATACCTAATGGGCTGATTCCTGGCAGCTGGGAGACACCCACAGGTGAGCACTGGAGCTGCAGGTACCAGCACCACCCAGTGGTGGTCTGGCACCTAGCAGCCCCTGGCTGGCTGGAGAATCCTGCAGGTGAGCCCAGGAACTGCAGGGCTCAGCTCCAGCGCCACCTGGAGGCGCTCTGGATCCTAACACCAGCATTACACTTAAAACCCAACTCTAGAATGGACGAAAAAAAAAATATGGGTGTCCCCATCCAGCATATGCTGAATAAAATCGTTATGGTGCCTAAGTGGATCTAATAGAGAGGAATACATATCTTAATCCGCAGTCCTGCAGGCTTCCTCCCTCCTGGATCTAGTAGTTACATAACTGGAATGGACCAATGACATAGTTCCCCTTTAGGGACCTAAAAAGCTTAAAGGCAGCCACATTCATTTCTGAAACACCACATTTTGGTAAAATATACTTCAGCTGACTGCTGTGTAATTGTATCAGATTTTAAGAAGCCACTTCAGGCTAACATCTTCTTCATTCACATTACATTGCTGCATCTGAAGCACAACTCTTTGTTCTCGTGTTCTATTAGAGGCACTTGAACTATGTAAGTGAAGGCTTTTTACATGAGCAGAGTAGCAGGCATATGGTGTCCTTGTCATTTATTCGCTGGTCCCCAGGCAGGTCTGCAGCCTTTTTAAATGATAGGCTTATCAAGGCTCCTGCACTGTAAAAGCTCCCTACGGAGACATTTGTCTGGCAGTTTGCCATTGTATATTTTAAGCTTGCAAAGGTGGAACTTGGTAATCACTGCTCTGAGCATTAAGCTTATAATCAATAACTTGGGTGCACATACTATATATTTTGCAATGGGCCATTAAATCTTGTGGTTAATGAAAACCAATTTAAATGGTATAGAATAACACTGCTTATGTATTATTGTGCTGCATTCTATTATAAAACACATACATTATGCACAATGTTATTAAGAAGTGCATATGCAGAGACTGACTTAAAAAATCTCATACTTGGATTTCTGTTATGCATGTTGACATTTATTTCTGCAAACTGCTACAATTCACAGCTCTTCATATCTTTATGTGTCATAGTATCACAGAAAATTAGATCAATATGTCTGATATCTTAGATGGTTTGCACATTGCACCTACCCATACTGGGCAAAACAACAGGTTGACTAAACTGCATCATCGGGAACAAAACAAAAAAATATCTGGGAACTTACTCCCCTTCTTCCCATGAGATGAGAGTGACATTGTGTCATTGCATTAGGGAGTGCATCCTATGGGCATCTTCAATAAGTGAGTTATTAGGAGTTGGATAGAACTTATGGAAATTTATTATAGAAATACATATTGATTTTTAGAATTTGACCATAGATACCCTTTAGGCCTCATTCACACACAATGCAAGCAAAATTGTATCTTGCGTATACACGTGTCTATGCGCATATATACGAGCGAATGTGCGTATATGCGTGCACTATTTGCATTCCCAGAATGCATCATTCCTAATGGAAATTTTAATGAACTGTACGCACATACGCGCGATACATGCGCATGCGCGTAAAATAAGCAAAAAAAGGCTGCCCGGACGCATCTTGGTTCCATTCTGTTTTTGCTCATATATAGGCTACGCAAATAAACGGCTCCATACGCAGCTATGTGTATGGAGCCATTTATTTGCATATGTTGCATATGGTACAATACGCACGTACGCGCGTATACGTGCATATATGCGCGGCAGTGTGAATGAGGCCTTAAGTGAATATGTTGCTTTGCAGAAAGATAGCTAAATATGTAGGCAAAAAACACATATACATAAATTATTTTACCAGCCAGTGAATTTGTAATGCTGTTACTTTGTAAAACATAAACAAATATGTACCTAGTTTTGTCATTCAGACAGCATAGCTAGGTCCGTTTCCTCATTTATTCTACTGCAGTAACGAAACACAGCTTGGTCATCACACTTCCCCACCCTATGATTGAAAGTAAAGGGAAGCATCACAATGATGAAGGTCGTCACTCTTTCTTCCTGTAAGTGTGTTCAAACTGTTTACTGACATAACTTTGTTAAGCAACATAGCTCATCTTGGCTCAGAATGATGCTCTTCTCTCTCCCAGTGTGAGTTTTTTTTATTGTGCAGAGGGTTACACTAGGCTGTAATCAGTAAAAGAAAACAAAGAACAGCGCCTTCTCCACGTGAAATACTTTTCTATTTGTCCATATAAAAATGTAGTAAAGTAATACTCACAAACGTTGTTTGTAACATCAACATTCAAGACAGCCAACCAAACTTGGAGGACATTAGTCAACCTGAGAATGGACTGTTTATCTGGACAAATAAAACAGTATTTCACAAGGAGAAGGTGCTGTTCTTTGTTTTCTTTTACATGATCGTTGAGGCTTCCCATCCTGTTTTGGAACAACAGCTCCCTCTGTGAATTCTATTGATGTCCATATTTGTGGATTCCCTCCATTTATCACTAAGTGACTTCCACCAAGCGCTAGCAGATTGAAATAAGGCTGTTGTCAGGATATATCAATCTATACATCAAATATTTAGGCCAGTGCTACAAAAGTAAAGGAGAATCCAATCACTAAAATCTCATAAAAGCTTTATCATGTCAGTGTGTCATCTTCAATACAGACATTCCTCACTTACCGACTTACCTGTTTTGCGACCGCTCGCACTTACGTCCGACCTCCGACCTTACGTGCGGGAACGTGGCAGCGGCAGTGTGACCTCTCACCGGCGGAAGTGCTGTACTCCGTTTTTCACTGCGGGTCTCGGTAAGTACTTTATTGTCCGATGTACAGTACACTGTTCAGTACTGTACTAATGCAGTACTGTACTGTATAGAGTTCCCCACTTAACGACCAATTCGTTTAACGACCTGGTCGTAGGAACGGAACTCGGTCCTTAAGTGAGGAATACCTGTATTTTTAAATCTGCAGATTTTATTAAAATATTACTGATCTTGCCATTAAGGTTCTTGTTCAGGGAACTTCTGTTTTAGGATAACAGTGCTCTCCCAACTGTGCTCCTGCATTGCTCACAGACTTCTTATGGAGTTTACAAGGGGTCCATGGTCCTACGTACAGTCCACTGTTATCACCATCATAAATGCCATATAACCATTGCTTTGAATGTATACATGTAGACAGAAAGTCTCTGCAAAGAGCCTTTAGTAGAACAGAAGCACTGTGATGCAACAAAGGATAAAAAAAAGAGTGAAAGTAAGCATTATATTTTTAAAATAATTTACATTGTTAATGATACACACGCCTTTGGCAAACCAAATATCATTCTGTTATGTAATTAAGTAGACGAAATGTCAAACATCTACTTTAATTAGATTTCATGAATAAACAACTGGATTAAATTGAATTTATATATGCCTGGTGTTCAGCTTTAATTAAAGATGGAGTGTTTAACTGGTTGTGAATCAACCACTGTCAGTTAAAAATGTTCACCTGTAAGCTTTGACTGCGGTGAATGTTTGGTGAATATCAGATTTATTGTTTTATGAACAATAATAATAATAATAATAATAATGTACATAGTAAACATAATCCCTGAAAATATCTAACAAATCATTCAATGATGTTTAACATGTATGGAGCGGTTCTAGTATGCAACGCACATTGAACTTCCAAATAATGCTGCTTTTATGATTTCGTTCTGATTAGATGCACTGCGGAATATGCAGGTCATCATTTTAACTTTGCGAGGTTCTGCTATAAAAGACAAGCAAAGCAGCAGCACAAAAAAAGTGTATGCAGTGTTTGAACAAAACATGAGTGAATATGTATTACTGAAAACCTATTCAGAAGCAGGAGTATATGAAATCATGTGTGCAAGTGTAGCTCCCATCACCTTTTGTGAAGTGGCTACTGGAAATTTAGTGATTGCAGAGCTGTAGTCAGTCTGGCTGAATTATAGTGGCATTTAGCTGGTTAATTCCAGGTGTTCTGGCATTGAGTGTACCTACCTGGGTGGAGTGTGACTCTACTGTAGTGTGGGACAGCCAATGGGGGACACTTTGAGTGTGTGTGCAGTTCACCAACCAATCACTGGGTTTCTCTCAACCAATGTTGCATGCTGGGATACTGCTTATGTACTCGGAGAATTTGCTATGTGCTCAATCTTGTGCCATCCATGGATGAGGCTTGAGGCCTGGGGGTGGGGTTGCTGGAGTGCGGGTAGTGTTTCACTAGGCCTTAAATAACGAGGAGGCCTGTGCTGTTGTCAGAGGAGGAGAACCAGGGAAGCTTCAGGCTACTAGAGGTACTCGGAACATAGTGAACCTCAGGAGCAAGTCTGGTGTCTCTCCTGCTGAGGATCTCTGTTCATCCCTTCTCATCTGCTACTCAAATTCCTTGTCACGGTGCAACAAATGGATCTACACTGAGATGCTAAAAAGGGGCTGGAGTGTCTGGAGCCTACGTCTGTACTACCTTGGGTGTCTAGGATCCCTATACCCTCTCTCCCCATTGTGAAGATGGCAATAAAAGTTATTTAGCATTGTACTTCTGAAGTGGATATCAGCTTTTTGGGCACTGGAATAGAGCGGTTAAATGCTAATGGGGAAGCTGAAGACTAAATCCCCTAGACAACTAGTGATGACCTGGGTTATTCTGGCGGCTCCTTCGGGGATGAGTGCTACACAGTCATATCTCCACATTTGCACTTGGATACCTTGAGGCAGTTCAGGATGTTTTATTATTTTGTGAGATACATATGTGGGAGCTATACACATTCCTCACACATCTCAAGAAAAAAAACTGTACTTCTTCCATATACTGTATGTGTTGAATTTTGCTATGAATTAATAAAGTAAAAGCACTACCACTTCATGATCTTATATAATTGCTTCCAGTTTTTTCTATTGCAGTCACAGTATTAGAACCTACTATATGCAATAAGAAAAGATAGCTAAAGGATTTGATGAGCCACTTGATGGCACACAAAACAGATGGTGCATGTTGTGTCTTAGCAGAAAAAGTCTGAGCTATGCATTTCTATGGCAAGGTCCATGGTGCTTTCAGATGCACAGACAGACCTAAAGTAGTATTAAACTCTCAAACTTTTTTACAGTAATGAATCCAGATCATTCAAATATATGTTTTGCCAAAACACTTAAAGGCATCATGTTTCCAAACAGCTGACTCCAACTCTCTCAGCTCAGCTTCCCTAAACTTCCTTCCAGTACAAGATCACAAAGGACAGAGCAGTCTCCAGCAGATGTTCATCTACTAGCATGGAGAAGAAAGGAGAGTGGGGGAGTTGGGAGGGGAGAAGCTTGCCTTGTTGTGCATGCGTTTGTGGAGACACACACAGCTTTTTATCACACTCACTGATATCCTATTGTAGGGTGGCTCCTTTCCCTTGCAGGGTCCAAGGAGTCACCCTACAGCAGGATATCAGTGCCAGTGCTCAGGGGACCAGCTTATTCTGCAGGAAGCTAAAACTTTAAACATTAAGCAGCAGCATCCATTATGAATGATTTCATCAGCATTTGAAATAGTTTGAAAAACTTTTGACTTAAATATGTGGTTAAAAACATTCAAAAGTGGGTTTCTAAGTGTCCTTTGCATGACCTGAAAGCCCTCCTCTAATACCATCCTTACATTGGACAATTTATCATTTGGTTTGTGGGCATTTGTCTCTAAACAGTGACAATTATTATACTCAATGCTGTTAGTGGTTAGTGTAAATGTAAGAGCCATTGATGTCTACAAATGGTTGCAAATGAATAATATATAAACTCTTAAAAGGTATTCCAATAAAGAGTGTGATAACACCGATATGCACAACTCACGGGAATGCATGGCTCAAGACTTCTTCTTCAGCTGCCACTGATCCAAGCTTCTATTCTCATCAGTCATGACAAAAGCTTCTACTTCACTCTGTGATGTTGTCAGTCATTTCCACTGACTTTCCCGGAATTACAAAAGAATGTGTCTCTTTAATATGTATCTGTGGTTAGGTAGCAGTGAGTAATCTGTAACCTATTTATAATGTCAATGAGCTGAAGTCAGAAAGTCCGCTCAATTTACCTTTTATGTTTTTTATCATCCAAAAAGCTGGATTTCAGGAAGCTCCTTCTTCTTGATGGGTCTACTGTCTCACAATGCATTATTTTTAGCAAATACCTCTCTTTCCAATTCTGTCTGTTTTGAAACTATAGTAAGGGACTAGGAAAATAAGTTAAAACTGCACTCAGATATAAAAAAAACATACATTAAGGATCCATTCACACCTGCCACTGCACAAAACGCAGAGCAGTTGGTGTGCGCTACCTGACTCAGTGCCAATGCACTGTTCCCGCACATTGCTCTGTAAACTTTTTTAAATAACTTTATTTAAATGTCACAAGGGACGTTTCAATCAGTTGTATTGGCACAGCGGGGTGGGAGGCAGTTGTTCCCCATCGCGTCCTGCTGCGCTGGAAAAAGTAAGGCATACTGTACTTTTTTCAGCCCATACCACCACATTGCAGTGGTGTGAATGGTGCCCCAAAAATTGCCTCGTCTTGCATTGAGGCTGCTCTGGAAGCATTGGCCAGCGCAGCCCAAACTCGTGTGATGTGAATGGACCCTAATGAAGTTCTGTTTAAAATAATACATGTATTTTCAAATGCAACTAAGAATGTGATGCATAAGTACTTGAATTTATCTTGATATCCGCTTCTTGTAATGCATGACTACAATCAGATTAGGAAAGGGAATGTCATAACCAGGCAGTTTGTGCTGCATGAGCATTAGCTGCTGTGAACATGCTGTCAGAAGACAAGAGCAGACTCAGCAGAGAGATGATTTAAAGCAGAATCAAAATTCACAGTAATCGGGGGTTTTGCCAGAATATGAAAGGAATGCTTAGCATATTTGCACATTTACCTGCCAAAGTGCCCCCTAGAGTGTCTTTGTCTTGATTGGGTGGGCCAGGACTCCAGTGAATGTGCACAGGAGTTAACTCATCCTGGCACCAAAGGCATGTGTGTTCAAGTGTTCCTTCTATAGAAATATTGGCAACAGGCAGGAGAGCAGCTTTTATTTTTTTTAAGGTTCGATTTTCACATTTGGATGGCTTGCACCTTTAGACCAGTAGCAGAAAATGTATATAATATCTGGTTTTGGTGTTTTTTGGATTTGCTTTTCTGAATTAGCTTTTTTGTGACTGCACAATATTACATTCTGGCCATACATTGCTTTTTCAGCTGTTGAGAACAAGTGTCTATTCAGTGGAGGGGATCATTGGAAGAACCAGTGCTGGAAGGAATTGTGTTGTATGTAATGGCAGGTAAAAAAACTCACACACTAGGATGGGGGTAAGCAACCTCAGCCCTCCAGCTTTTGTGAAACTATAAGGAGGCATTCCAAGACTCAACAGCCACAGGCATGACTCCCAGAGACAGGCATGATGGGATTTCTAGTTTGCGTAATTTGTTGTTTTAGCACAGCTGAAGTGCCAGGGCCAGGATGAGGATTACACCTGAGACAGGTATGGAAAATGTATTTAATAATCTGTAAAAAAAAAAAAAAGTCCACAAAGTATAAAAATGCACAATGCTTGGACATCAAAGGATAAGTGTGTTTTCTGCAAGTGTATATTGTACCTGTTGATCCTGCCAGAATTTTAATATCCTTGTCATTTCCTGTGCACTTAACTGATATCTCAAACAAAATTATCAGCTTTCCCAGCTATCTTCTGTGAATTGCAGAACAACTCATCTTTATGTAATGAAGCCAAGAAGAAGGGGAGATGTTTGTAGTCCAGAGAAGCAGCCTGGGGTGATAAACTGCTCCTCCATAGATATAGGACTATGAGTAAGCTTTGTCATTCTAGGACAGCATTCCTCAACTTTTTTTAGTCATGGTATCCTTTAAAGCAGGGCTCAAAATTTCCACTCGCCTGCTCGCATTTGGCGAGTGGAAATGCAGTTCAGACGAGTAGGAATTCCTGTCAGGCTTGCGGTCTCAGACCGCGTACCTG
Organism: Nanorana parkeri; assembly: GCF_000935625.1. NCBI lineage: Eukaryota > Metazoa > Chordata > Amphibia > Anura > Dicroglossidae > Nanorana > Nanorana parkeri. The sequence goes on along the minus strand of NW_017307268.1, from coordinate 224,705 downwards.
ACTCGTGGGAGCAGCTATTCCTGCTGGTCTGTCTCCCTTCCTTTCCGTTGGAGCTCTTCACTGAGCTCCGGGTCAAAAACAAAGTGATTAGTAAGGTCTGCAGAGGGTCTGGGGGGCAGGAAACAGGGGGGATTATTATGTTATGTGAGTGGGGGTTGAGGTCAGGACTCTGTGCAGGCCGGTCAAGTTCCTCCACCCCAAACTTGCTCATCCATGTCTTTATGGACCTTGCTTTGTGCATTGGTGCTCAGTCATGTTGGGACAGGAAGGGCCCATCCCCAAACTGTTCCCACAAAGTTGGGAGCATGAAATTGTTCAAAATGTCTTGGTATGCTGATGCCTTAGGATTTCCCTTCACTGGAACTAAGGGGCCAAGCCCAACCCCTGAAAAACAACCCCACACCATAATCCCCCTTCCACCAAACTCTTCACTTGGCACAATACAGTCAGGCAAGTACCATTATCCTGGCAACCGCCAAACCCAGACATGTCGGTCGGCTTGCCAGACAGAGAATCGTGATTCGTCACTTCAGACAACATGTCTCCACTTCTCTAGAGTCCAGTGGCGGTGTGCTTTACACCACTGCATCCAACGCTTTACATTGCACTTGGTGATGTAAGGCTTGGATGCAGAAGCTTGGCCATGGAAACCCATTTCATGAAGCTCTCTACACACATATATACACATATACATACATACATACATGCATACACATACATATATACATATATATGCACATACAAACATGTCTCGTGTCCAAAAAACAATTCTTTAAAAACATTTATAGCTCCACAAATAATGTCTCAATGCGCCTATACGTCGACTGAAGAACGCAAAGGTAGAGATTAAGCTCCAGATTATTCTTATTGAGGTGAGAGTAAAAAAAGTTATGGTTGGTATACCCATCATCATCATCATGGGTATACCAACCATAACATTATTTGTGGAGCTATATGTATGCATCTGCATACATATAGCTGCAGGGAGATGATTGAGAAGTGAGCAAGCGACGCTATGGGGTCTATTCACGATATACGGCTGAAATCAGCCGTACCAGCCTGAAGTGAATAGCTGAACAGCGTTCAGCTCACTTCACTTCAGGTCAGTTTTTCACTCAGCTGCCTACGGCAGCTTAGTGAATAGACCCCATAGCGTCGCTTGCTCACTTCTCAATCATCTCCCTGCAGAGAGCCGTGACTGTCAGTCACGACTCTCTGCAGTGATTTCCCCCTCCCCTCTCTGATCCTCCAGCGCAGACTGGAGGAACGGATGGGGAGGGGGCAGGTACAGCTGGCTCTGCCTCTAGATAGATCTTGACAGTAATGTCGGAATCTGTCCCAGCTGCGGCGGTCTCAGTATACCGGGAGCCATGGCTCGCGATATACTGAGCTTTGGGTCACAAGGAGTTTATGTCCTCCCGTGACCCTTAAGAGAACTAAGGGGAAAAACACTTACCCCATAGTTCTCTTTTAATTACGGAGTCCAATAAAATTGTGATAATTTTTCATAAATGTGTGGCGAGAGTTTTGTGGGTTTAAGTACCACTGGCACTGGAGGTCTGAACATTTTGTTTCTATTTAGAAGTGTGTTACTGGTCAGACACTCAGGTGAAAAAAAATGTCTGGAAACAGAAACTAATGCCGCTGCCACATCTAAAGTATAATAAACTACAATATATTACATTTTTGTTTTGGGGATTAGATATGCTTTAAGCACATGCAGCTGTTGGTAAATAATAGAGTTACAGCTATCAAACACTGAGGCATTGTACCCTATCATTGTAAAATTTACTAGAGAGCAGTAGGAAAAGCCAAGGCTACATGACAGTACTCAAAACTGAACAGTGACAGAACAAAATCCCAGTAAACTATCTATAATTTATAGCCGAGGTACTCGAATGGAGTGAGGAATATAAAGGCGCTGCAATCATAAATTATGTGCAGGCATACCAGTATAAAGAAAAATGAACTGAAATTTAATCAACCAAAACTATTGATTTCTGCTGTAGCAATTTGTTAATGTTAATGAGGTAGTCAAATATATTGACTGTCTATATTGATTTATGGGACAAGGTTTACAGTGCATTTCTTGGTTTGCTGCAGAAAAAAACAACAAACTGGTAAACACTTGTATACCTTCATGTTAGATTATGTTTTTAGTGCTTGATCATAAGAACTAGGGCTTTCTTTAGAGGTCCAATTTTACCCCCTGAGGAAGAACAACTAAATACACATGTAGCAATGAACAAGCAAATGATTCTTTAAAATGCTAGAAACAGTAAGGGGCGACGTTCCAGCGACGGTAGCGCAACCTTCTCCGTCGGGCTCCATAGAAAAAAAGCAAAATCGCGCAAAATCCGCCGAAAAAAGGGTCTGGTAGAAGCGACTTGCGACCGCGACGCGCGACGCGCGACATTGGGTTAAGACAGCTCCATTGAATAGCATTGGCCGGCGACTTCTCGCGATATCGCGCGGCAAAAATGCGCGATATCGCGGCGGAAATTGCGCGATAATTCGCTACATGTGAACGGGGCCTGATGGATACCTAATATTCTGTTGTCAAATCTATAGCAATAATTATTGTACAGGTAGGTAATTCTACGATGAATCTTACAGCTAACTGTTGGCCATCACTAGCAGCCTCACATTAAATGTATGCTGTATAAAAGTAGCGCCATCTGATACAGAGCTTCCTCAAGGTTTAACTCCTGACTTTGGAAGGAGCAGCAGGGGAGTGCCCTGAAGGTAAGCAGTAGTGGGTGGGGGTTGTTCTTAAAAGAGAACCTGTCACTTTGCCCTATTAAAGAGAGAAATTAGAGAAAAAGTTTAAGCTTTCTTGGCTACCATGTTTTGATGGTTACAACTGCTTTGCATTGCGCTGTTTCTTTAGATGCAGCATGTCCTATTGAGGTGCCTTTGCATTGCAGACAGACAAAGTAGGTCACCCCTATTTATTCCCCCCCCCCCTTTTATTCCTCCCTCTTTAACAAACAACACGGTACAGCTTCTAATTCACTCCCTTGTAATTTCTCGCATCGACTACTGTAACTCCCTCCTTGTTGGCCCACCACTAAACAGACTATCCCTCCTTCAGTGTATCATTAATGCTGCTGCCAGACTCATCCACCTTACAAACCGTTTAGTGTCCACCGCCCCTCTCTGCCAATCCCTCCACTGGCTCCCAATTGCCCAACAAATAAAATTCAAAATACTAACAACAACAAACAAAGCCATCTACAACTCTTTCCCCAGCTACATCTCCAACATCTTCTCACAATATCACCCAAACTGTCCTCTCCCCTCCTCTCAAGACCTTCTGCTCTCTAGATCTCTCGTCATCTCCTCCCATGCTCACCTCCATGACTTCTCCAGAGTGTCTCTCATCCTCTGGAGCTCCCTACCTCAACCTCTCTGCTTGTCTCCTACTCTGTCCACCTTTAGACAATCCTTGAAAACTCTTCTCTTTAGGGAAGCCTATCCCACCTCGACTATCCTTTTAGTTCTTCCATTAATTCATCCCACACAATTATTACCTTTTGTATAACTTGTCGCTCCTACTAGATTGTAAGCTTTCATGAACAGGGCCCTCCTAATCCTCCTGTATTGAAAAATTGTATTGTAACTATACTATCTCCTTCCATTTTGTAAAGCGCTGTACAAACTGTTGGTTCTATATAAATCCTGTATAATAATAGCAAAAAAACAATAATAATAATAATAAAGCTCAAATGCAGTCTTTTTATGTCAAACATTGTGATTTCTATGTGAATGCATGCAATTGAGTTTGAATGGAAACAGCTGGTTTTAATAAGAATGCCCACCCACATAAGCCCTTAATCTGCCCATCTCCAATGCCAAAGAATAAATGCACGACACCACTATCACTGTCATTGCCATTAATATCAGTAGCCTCTAAAGCCTTGGTTCTCAACTGGTGGGTCGTGACCCAAAAGTGGGTCGCGACCCCGTCTTCAGTGGGTCCCTGCATGTCTTCCTCTTTTCTAGGTGTGAGGCTCCTCAGCCTCCCCCCCCCCCCAGCGCTGCCAAGCAGAGATTCAAAACATGCTGCCTGGTGCCAGCTTGAGGTGGGATGGGGCTATGGCTCCATCCATACGTGCATTGCTTAAAGCTCCCTCACATGTCCTGTAGAGGAGCCTGGACCGGAGTGACGTCACATTCTGGCTCCCGGCACCTCTACAGAGCTTGCAGGGATCTGTACAAACAATGCACATATGGATGGAGCTCCGTCACAGCACAGCAGCCCACACTGGACCCCAGGCTGAGGATCCACTCCAGTTCTGGTAAGATAAGGAGATTGGGGGGACCTTAAAATAAAACATTTTTTGGAGTGTGTGTGATTGTGTCTGTGTATGTATGTTAGTGTTTTTGAGGGCCCGTTCACACTAGTACAGTGCGTTAAACTGTACCACGCAAATCACACCTACCATGCGTTCTGGTGTGGGAGGTGTGTTGCGTTGCCCACGGAACGCGCAATACCCTAACGCCATGCGTTCCATTGCAGTGCGACTCGGGTCACGACTTAATGACCAAGGACAAATGTGGGTCCTGAGGTTACACAGGTTGAGAACCACTGCTCTTAAGAATAGAACGTCGGTATCTCTTTAAACGTTATCTTTTACAGTCTGCCCATGATCTATGTTTTTAACATGGTAATAGGGCCGTTTTTAATGCTCCATCCATTACTATTGACAGAAAATGTAATTGTTCTTTCTCTTTATATTATACATATAATCTCTTAAGACATAATAATCAAAATATTATATTAGTCTAATAACATTAAACAAAAATAATAAATTAAGAGGTTGTTTAAAAGTGTTTCAGGTGCTGGCAGGTGAATGGTGCTGTGGAGGGGAAGCAGGGTGCCGCGGAGGGGTGGTTGCTTGAGAGTTACTATTAACTCTCAAGCATACCAGAAACTATAGTTATCTGGCACCTACCGATCCCCATGGCTACTGGATAACTGGGAGTTTACTTTATTAGAATTCTAGAAGAGGTATAAAATTATGTTCATTGACTGATTATTTGTCAAATAATATTTTAGAAATAATTTCCTAACTTTTTAAGATAAGGTAAATGGTTTGCATCTGTTTTAATTGTTTTGTGAACATACTTTGCATATATGTTATTTATGATAATAATATTAATATTATTATTAATAATGATAATAATAATAATAATAATAAGTACCGACAGAGCAAATAGTGTTTTTTGTTTTGTTCAATGCCCTAGGAAATACTAAAAATGTCCTTTATATATTTTATGAAGATAATAACCAGCTCACCATGTTTAATAGATATATTGCATTCAAATGTCATACAGTCCACCTATCAATATAATGCTACATTATCACAAACTGCCTATAAGACCTATTAGTTCAGAGTGTATGATTGTATTATATTTAATTAATTTAACTTTATTTTTAGAATGCTTACAAAACATTGGTAACGATTGTAAATATGGCAATGCATTTCACAAAGTTAGACCATGGATTTGCATATATATAACTTGACCTTTTCACCCTTTCTGGGATTTCACAATTAAATTAAAAATGTACTAATATGCTTACAACCCTCACATTTCATTATTCTGCCTACCTATTAGATCCGGACTGAACAGTAATATACAATACCCAAGGGTTTGTTAGGCATTTGCATGAGGAATTGCATTTTTTGAGCAGCTCGTATTTTGTGAACAGTTTAAAGTTTGTGAAAGCATATTATATATATTTTTCTAATACTGTTAAACATTTTAATAGATAACCTAAAATCCAGCATTTGTTTGTTATATTAAATCTTGTTTATTTTTATTAATTTAATTTACATTTAATGTAATTGTGTTGTCTTTTAAGGCATTTAAAAAGTGTAGTTTTTGATGATTTTGTTGCTCTTATGGCAAACATGAAGCTTTAACAAAACAGATGCAAGTATAGGCCCATCAATACATTTGTCTAACAATGTTTATGTGTTTCTTTAAATAAAAGATAGTAGTTATAGTATTTATGGCCATACAGAGATTTGGAGTGTGTTCTTTCTGGTTAATGGTTTGGCTTTGCAAACCTGCTTCATGTGGGAAGGAATGTTTTCTTAATGTTGTATAAAAGCTTAAGGGGGCATTTAAGGGGTATTGGACCCAAAAGCAGGTCAAATGCAGTATGGATTTAGATGATTTCAGGGGAGAATGACTTGCATCTAAGTTTCTGAGTTGCTCTTTTTTTTTTTTTTAGTTGCCTTTGCAGTTACTTTAGAGTACAGTATGTAGAGCCAATTTTCTATTCTTTTCATTTTGGAAAGAGTAGGGAAGAGTTAAAACGCCTGTCACTTGCTGTGTCAGAGATCTGTAAAACCAGACCAGTAAAAATAGAGGGGTGACTCTGCCCAGTGGTAACATAGTAATAATTGCAATAACATTGGCAGGCATTTACATTATACAATACCTGTAGTCCAATATCTAGAGTATATGTGTAGAATCAATTCATAAGCATTGTTGCAAGCAAATGGATAATATTACTTTACATGTCTTTTGATCAAGTTGGAAATTAATTTTTGGTTGCTCGCTTTAATTTTCCCTGATGGACCTAGATGGGATTCAGTTTTTTAAACCTCTGGATACTTCTTTCTCTTACATAGGATTCAGTTTAAACTAATTGTTAATTAAATGCCATGTATGTGTATTCTATTAGAGAAAATTGACTTGATATCTGCTGAGAATTTGTGAATAATCATTAAAGCTAGTGGGGTTAGCATGAATGGCAGCTAGTCATATATTTAATTTTATTCAAATGTCACATACTGTCTATACTCTTGCAACAGGTATGAATATACAGTAGCCAGATTAAGTCAATATATATTAACTTTACACAGGTGTGGATTGAAAAAAATAAAAATAAAATAATATATATATATCTAGATATATAGATTTATCTCATATATTAGTTTCACCTTTTAAGTTGCATTAGTGAAATAAATGAACTTTGCACGATATTCTAATAATTCGAGTTTCACCTGTATATATATCTATATATATATATATATATATATATGCAATATAAATGGGTAAGCCGTATTAGTCCAGTAGACAAGATGTCAACATCTTATATACATATGTATATCTGTTGGTGACATACATAAATATAAACAATATATTACACAGTTATATTATGAACCCATTGGCACTATTTAATACAGTACTAAAAGACTATATATATGTATTTTATCTTTTACTTTTTATATTTTATTTCTTGAACAAACAAAAATATATATTTTTTAACAACAAAATTAAATGTCTGTCATCTGACAGATACACAGTATATTCATCTCTGCATGTACTTCAGATTTAAATCACCAAGAGGACAACATGAATAGGTCTTCTTCTGCGTTACAGACCATACAGCACAAGAAAACAATGCACTTTATTCACACATGGAACTAGTATGATAACCAGACAGAGATTTCACAGCACATCATTGCTCAGAGAAAGACAAAGGTACACAAAATTCAGAGTATTATATTTTTTATCTGTAATGCATGGTAATATTGTTTCCCTTTGTATCTTCCTGCTTTATTTGCCATATTAAAGGGTCAGTCCACCAAAAATGGATATTTTTGAAGGTGCAGAATTGAAAACCTAATGCACTCTCAGGGACTACAACAGTAAGCATGGCCAAACATTTTATACCCTACCCTTGGGCTGGTGCCATGAACAGAGGTTGTCATATCCCACAATTCAGCTGAGAGGAAGGGGGTGCAAGATGTCCGCTACTGCCTCTAACTGACATTTTGTATGTCCTCCTTCTGTTACATTGCCCATTGAGACACCTCTATGCCTTGTAGGAAGGTGACCAATTGGACATTTTGATAGAGGGAGATGTGCCCCACTGTAGTATGAGCCAGGTAGATGGTGCTCATTAAGTGGCCTAGTGTAGCTGAAGAGGAAACTAGGGCAGCTACAGCTAAGAACAAGAAGAAGCCCACAGACAGAGAACCAGAAGAGGGAGACAGAGCTTGGGAGGAGCAGATATTGTCAGTCTATGGGGATTAGTAACATACTGACATGATCAACCTATTGTGCTCATAGTAGAAGAAATACATACAATGTAATGGACCAGCCATACATATTTTAATCAGAATCCGACAGCCCATATTTCTAAGGATTTTACTTTAAAAAGACTATTTAAAATAAAAAACAAATCCACAGAAACGTGCTGCACTCATATTGTTGCTGTTGAGCACTTGTTTTCTTGCACTTAAACCACAAAGTAATAACTGCTAGTGGAAAAAGAACATACAATACAAGCTTTTATAGGAAGAAATGACATATTAACAAGAAAATAGAAAAATGGATAACAAAGCAGACTCTGCTGTTCAAACATCTGGGATTAGTGATGTCTGTGAACACATGTATAACATCTGTCATTAAAATAACACAATAATATACATGTTTACTTATGCGTGCAGCTATTTTGCCCCAGCTTGTTGCTTTAGAGATCCCCAGTAAAATGTATGAAGTGGAGTCATTACCCAAGTGTGCCTAGGACTGCTCAAATCGGAAATTGGGACTTGGTAATGAAGCCTCTGTCCTTGAGTATACCTAAGGGTCAATATTAACAATACTAATAAAAGTGACGATAAACTGAAGTGTGCAGTGTATTAATGTCTCAGTGAACAATATATAGGAGAAGGCCCAATGCCTAAGCAATAAGGTCTATGTGCAACAAATTTTATGTGACCTCAATGTCACCACGTGAAACAATATCTTCCTAGTAATTATAACAATATTTTATAGTGCAACAAAATGAAATGATGCTGTGTACACAGCTGCCCCATGCATAAAAAAAAGATGATATATGGTTTTCAATCAAACATAAAGTGATGATCAATAACAGTGATTCAGTCCAAAGTGAGTAAAAAGTATATGACTATACAGATTTAAAAAAGTCCCAAAGGTGCTTGCACAACACACTGCCCACACCGTGTGTAAGTGTCCACGTCTACCCCTCTAGGGTGCGCACTCACCACAATGTTGTTAAGAGTAACCAGTATGATCAATAGGTCCACGTTCCTAGCATCCATCTCGATAGTGCCCCATCAGTCGACAGATTGCAAAAATCAAGAAAGGAAACTCGTCAAGGTATAGCAAGCATGATCATTTATTTTAAAAAGCGAGTGTATACTTTGCTTTTTAAAATAAATGATCATGTTTGCTATACCATGAGTAGTTTCCTTTCTTAATTTTTGCAATCTATTGACTGATGGGGCACTATCAAGACGGATGCTAGGAACGTGGACTCTAAACAACATTGTGGTGAGTGCGCACACTAGAGGGGCTAGACGTGGACACTTACACACGGCGTGGGCAGTGTGTTGTGCAAGCACCTTTGGGACTTTTTTCATCTGTATAGTCATATACTTTTTACTCACTTTGGACTAAATACTGTTGTTGATCTTTTTTTTATGCATTGGGCAGCTGTGTTCACAGCATCATTTCATTTTGTTGCACTATAAAATATTGTTAGAATTACTAGGAAGATATTGTTTCACATGGTGACATTGAGGTCACATAAAATTTGTTGCACATAGACCTTATTTCGTAGGCATTGGGCCTTCTAGATTTCTCACTGCCTGAATAAGTATGTATAGAAGCAAGAAGAAATTGTTTAAAGGCATAAAAACACCTTTCTACACATTTATTAAAATTTCTGCCCAGTGCTCAGCTTTAAGCTTGCTCTGTTTATGTTGAAATGTGTATAGACAGTTATATATTTCAATAGTTACATTTGCATCTATTTTATATGTGGTTGGCAGGAGTTATATTAAGATTTATATTAAGAAATTAACAATTGTTTCTATGTAAATAATTTTTTGTACACTAGTATATTTATGGTAAACATTAGTAACATGCAAATGTAAATGTATATTTCCATTTTGAAGAACATAGACCCTAATTGATAGCAACCCATCTGATTTCTTTTTAAAATACATAGCAAAATTGTTGACATGATGGTTGAGAACCTGATGCTGATAGTTTTTAACATAGGTTTTCGGCACCAAAAATTAGGGTAATAAAAACTCCACTTCTAGCCCTTTCTCTGAACCTTCACCTGACCCCAGTGGCCCCACACTTCTACGAAACAGGGTTACATTTATGATCAGGGGAGCACTATGTCACATAATTGCAATGGCTACTTTAAATTCATGACATGAGATTTGCTTTATAAAAAGTCTGCTGAGATAAAAATGCAACATATACTAAACCAATAGACAGCAGGATGCTGGTTTATGCCCTCAGCTTGTCCAGTATCTGCTCCAGTTCCCTCAAGCAGTCCCTTAGTAAAAACACAGTAATCACATAAGGTTGGCGCCTAACATTCCACAGTGCAATTGTGAGCACCTCAGCAACCTATTGAAAGGCTGTCACAATGTATTGTTAGGTGTTGGGTGTAGTCCCTGAGCACAGAGTTGCAGCAAAATTAGTTGTCGTATGTGCCTTGGGTTTGGTGGGACCTCGGGCTTACTGAGACAGAATTCTGATAAGAGGAAGATATGTCAAATAAACTTATGAGGCTTGTTACTGTCTTGGAAAACAAGTTTATACAGCATTTTCTTATGACAAGTTCACTCGAAGTCAGTAACAACCATTAGCCTAGAATCAACAACTGTGGCTGATCATGTTCAGGAGCAAAGTCTGTCAACTGTGTTAGCTAGTAGTAGTCACATTACAGACCATGTCCGGTCAACTGTAGCTAACTACTACTAGTTATACCTGAATAAATAAAAACCTTTACATGCGAACTATGTAGGAAGTTTCGAGATTGATTGCTACCATTCTCCTGAGATAATTGCAAAGTAAGCTGGCACCAGGTTGCATGGGAGGATTGGACTGGGGGTTGATTGCCCCCTGGGCCAGTACTAATAAGATATGTTGGGCAGGTGGTATTGAGTGGAGATACTTCACCAATAAGAGATTGATCAGAGCAGAACTTGCAATCAGTGGTACAATCTAATTGGTATTGAGGTAACTGGTTCCTGTTCAGACCTGCGATCACAGCAACTGACAGAGGAAAGTCTACCAGCACCAACTTCTTTTGTGGTTGTGAAACTTCATGTGATAATTTGCCAAGAACTGCAAGAAATCTAATGAAGAAAGATGTGTCACTATAAAAAAACATGTCCTTTAAAAACATTCACCTCTCATTTCATGGTGCCCACCAGTCAATGCTATAAAATGGTTTACTATGAATGGTATGCTTTCTTTACACACAGAAATCTGTCCAAAAAGGCTTGTTCGATTTGTGTGCCCCCCAACTGAAAGGTTCCAAGGCCTCCCCTGCCCGATTGGAAGGTTCCTACACATGTTCTCTTTCTAGAACTGGATTTAATCCTTCCTACAACTTGCTTTAAAGCAGCCCACTTCTTCAACTATGATTGTAGTATAAGAGTAGGTCATGTCAAAAACTCCCTTCTAACAGTGTATTCCGTCTGTTGCTGATGTGCATCCAAAACTGCTAATATCTGGCAGAGGGTACATGACCCATGCATAGCTATCTGTTACTGGGGGGGTCAACAAATTGTTAGCTAATGTTTCTATTGATAGAATCCCATTAATAAACAATCAGTGCAATGCTTATTTTCTTTAATATTATACATTTTTCAGTTATGTGTTGCTTTTGAATGTGAAGTGTACAAAGTATTTTCTGTGTTTGAAATAGAAAATGCTATTATGACCCTAGTAAATGGAATCTGTCATCACTCTACATTCGAGACTGAGTGCAAAGGAACTGGTCATTCTTTGACCCAACTCTGCTATCAATCTTGTGCAGGTGACAATATGGTCGATAATATAAAATCTGCATTAATTAACCAAATTAACTGGCAGCTTAATAACCCAGTAAACATCTGTTGTATGAGAACTTAAAGGGTGGGCCATTTGTAAGATGTTTGCCAGAAAAGGTCTAAAAACAATTTTGTAGATAAGTGGCTTCTGTGTTGACACTGAGTATCCTCTACAAAAGTACATTTAGTACCCAACCTCACATGTAAGCTATAAACAAGTTATACTGCACACTATGTTCTTAGAAAAAAAGCCAATGCATCTAGGGTAATTATTATATTTTATTTGGTTACTCTGTTTTGTTAATATCATCATGTATTTTATAATTAACTATTTCTAAACACCAAACAGGAATCTCTCTAACCGCACCAAGTTCCATTTGTATTCGTTAGAGTGTAACTTTGGGGAAAGAAGACCATATAGCTATTTCCAGGCCCATATCTTGGAATCTAGACATAATTCCTACCTGGTTTAAACGTCAGCTATGTGTTCACCTCACATTCAGCAAAGAACAGAACAAACATTTTACTCTTTTTAATATGTCTTTTTTAATTTGTCTGCTTTTGGTGCTTCTGGTATGCTGAAAACTGAAAATGAAAAAAATAGTACCTTGTTCTGACATAATTTAGTAACACAAATGTTGATTTTGACCATCAAAGATCTTTCAGAACATATAAGAAAGCGGCTTGTTCATATGTTGTATTAAAACCATGTAGCTGCATAAGTGTGTTTTCTGATCCACAACTAGACTAACATGAGCATTATACAGGTAAACAAAAATGTGCAAATATCTCCAAAATCTCATAAATAAAATTTCCACTTTTAGGGAGTTTTTAAAGTAAGAAAAGCACCGGTTTCCCAATAGTATGCATACTCGACTTTTCACCTAAATGCTTGCATAATTTGGCACTACCCAGCCACCATGGTCGATTTCTCTACAGGTGCTCCATTAAGGAGTGGGCATCGGTGAAATTTAATGTACAGTTCCAAGGTAACCTGGGAAATCAGAGGTCAACAGTCTCTGATGTGTAGGAGGACAAATTACAGGCAAAAGTAAAGTACCATGGTGGCTGTGCAGGTTTGACGGTGCTGAAGCTACTAAGATGGCATTGAGAAAACTAGTGAGACGAAATCTTTTGTGGTAAAGTCAAAGTGCATTTTACTTTTGAAAGTCCTAAAAAAGTGGAATTTTGCATGAAATAAAGTGCGTTTAACTACTAATTTTTTTTCCACAGGACATTGTAATTGTATAGAAGCATACAAAAGTGTATCCTTAGTCAAAACCTTTAAAGCAATTAAAAAGCTAACACATGCAATTAACAAAGCTTACACACAAGGATTATGATTCCTATTTTCAAAATGTGACATATTTTCAGCCCTTATGTGTTAAAACTTTGTGAATTGAGCCTAATATCTGATCCTAAGGTTGTAGGGCTGAAAGTGTATATTATTATTCTTCTGCTAATATTACAAGCACAAATATTTACTGATGTAGTATACAAATTAATGAGAGTCTCAGCTGGTAAACAGGCTTGTAAAAAATAAAATGTAGCTATACAGCTGGTGGATCATCTACACTGTGCTGCTCATAATGTCACAGCCACTGATAACCATAAAGGAAGGGGATACTGGTAAAAGTTGAACAGAATGATGATGAAGAAAGGAAGTGATAGGTTTCCTAGTGCATTTAGGTAGGAAAGTGCTAGGTTGCAAGACCAGGCTTTTCAGACCACAGGGAATTTGTAAATGCACTCACACAAGGGAACTATTACACAAAGAACTTCACACAAAATACACTGTTCTAGATTTGAGGAACATATCTAGAACAAGGTATTTTGACCAACAAAATCTGAAACTGCTGGACCATACATTGTATATCCTTGTTAGATTTTTTGTAGCTATGGCTCTCAATCTGCCAAGCAAACTTCAAACCACAGCTACCAAAAGGTATTTACTATTTTCACAGTTTTATGATCTAGGGGTCCATCCCTAACAATAATGAGAGTAAAATAATTTGGTATATTGAAGTATAATAACTTTTGTAGGATATTAGAATAAAATGGGGTTGTGGTAAAATGATACTGTAGCCTAATGTAATGTCAGCAAAAACAAGAAAACAATTTATAAGTGCAATAATAATTAAACCATTATATTTAAAAACTTGAAATATATAGTAAATGACATCTTGTAATTACATACAAATTGGAACAAATATTATTTCACAATATATCATGTTTGCATAGTGTACAGGCTTTTAGGAATTACACTTGTGATTGTCACTATTAATACTGTGATTTGCAGGCAAATAATTACATTGCTTTTATAGTTTACTCTTTGAGCTTTGTTACAGTGACGGTGTTTCATCTACTTGTGGTTTTTCCATACATTTGCAATTAATTTTTTGTTATGTTTTCCTACAACCCATGGAAAAGATTATGTGAAATGTGTCACAGGCTGCATAAACCTTGCCTCCAGTCTACATTAGTTCAAAAACTTTAGGGAACTCTGTACACTTGCCCAGAGGAGACAAACAAACACATGGTCTATATAGCAGGCACAATTAGGATATTTGGGTTATAAGCTGGGAGATTATACGAATACTTTAACAGAGCACCACAAAGCCACATGATTCACCCCTATCAACTTTCCACAACACCAAGTAACCATCAATTTTGTCAATGATTCATGATGTGCCGGTGAGCAATATAAACAATACATTTTGTGGACTATAGTAAAAAATAGTGCAAAAATGTTAATGTTGTGTTTTAATATAGTATGGGACCTGACTCAAAAAAAGCATTATTAAATCGACTTATGTTGAAGTGTGCACTTAGTGTGCACTTAGTACTCCTTATATATTCTATGTACTGGTTTTAGTAACTTTGAGTATTCCATTGGTTTGTGTTACTTTATCTTTCTAAACTTATTACTTATTGCTAGAATCTTCACAAAATAAGATCAAAGCCTGCAAAATACTAAGTCACAAAGACATGGGTATTTAAGGATACACTTAACATCTATCAAGTTCGGAAGAACAGAGAAGACAGGATACAAGTGCCTTCAGCAGTAAGAGGATCTTATGATGCTTGTGGTGATTTGTGCAATGACAGCTTTATAAAACCATAAATCCTTCATAAATTCTGCTTACCCTTTGTATTTCAGTATATAATGTTCATTGCTTACTATGCAAGCACAGCAGTGTTTCTATGGCTATATTACAGGTCCTTGTTTTCTGTGTCGGGAGACTCTGGGCTTGAGTCCAAGTCACTTATGGCCTCCTTATTAACAAATGTTGCACCTAATGTCAGGCTTTGCCTTGGCTTTACTGGAGCTAGCTCAGACAAATTAATATTGTCACTCTTCACTAATGTTGTCTTGTCCATGTTCTCTTCACTGTGCTTAGCCACCACAGCATTAAAGAAATCTAATTTTGGTGCCAATGATCCTGTTTCAAACAGATACTTTGCAAAGTAAGAGAAAGCTATGTTTGCTAAAAATGAAACCAGCATGGAGAGAGTTTTGAAAGGGAATCTTTGCATAACCATGTTATTCTTGTCTAGATAGCAGTCTCCGTAGCAGATGAGTGCCGGCAAGTGAAGATATGGCTCTCCACCAATTATTCTGAGGAACAGCCCAAACACATATCCTGCAACAGACCCGTACGTGTTGGTTGCTTTGATAAACAGAACACAAAGAAGCTGTGGGAAGATGATAATATAGACAAGGTCAGAGCTCAGGTACCAAAGTCCATAAACTGACTTCGCCAGCAATGCCATAGCTGTGGCAGCAGCTCCAAATACAAACACAGTGCACCGCATCACCCAGATTATTTCATTCTCTGATGCCTTTTAAAAGAAAAAAAGAATTACTGTAATGTGTTATAGTTTAAAGATATTGCATTATACTAACACTTAATATGTCTGAATGGCAGTGAAATGTAAATCACTCTGAACTATGTTTTAAACTTACACAATTTACATTTCTTTTCCTTAATTTTTGACCTAATGATCCTGTCTGTAACACACTTCCTTCCTAGGGTCACAACACTCGCTCACTGCACTGTATCGATGGAGGTACAGTGTTGTCACCCTAGACTGCTCTCCCTATTTGGACTGCAAACCTCTCCCGCTCGCATATCCGTTACATAAGAGGGAGGTGTACTTTAGTTTACTAAAAATAACTGGGAAGTCTTTCTTTGCTCCTTTATTTTCTGTTCTTCAATGTTTTCCTTCCTCTTCACCTTTCCTTCTTTGACTTATTTTCCCCTTTTTTCTCTGTTTGTTCTTATATTGCATCAACAAACATTTATTTTGGTTCATAGTCTAGTTTGTAAATATTGCTTATAACGGTTCTACATTGTTGTTCCATTTAACGTTACATCAAATTATTTTAATTTAGTGCAAAGGAAGTTACAAGGACACTTGGTTTCTTCAGGTTTTTTTCTGTAGGAACAGAAAATGTGCTTTGTCTGAAAGAGGTAATTATGCAGCTACCATATCTAAGGTAAGCTGGTAAGCTGCAATATATAAGATTTTTGTTCTTGGGTTTAAATATACTTCATAATGGAATACCAATTTATCTTAGCTCCCTCTCTCTCACCTTTTCCTTCTTATAACATTATCTTTTTAACAGATGAGATTCAGTGTGAGAAACTTACATTTTGCCTAAATGAAAGTTGATAAATATTCCTGGCAAACATTGAGCTGGCTGACAGGATGGAAGAGTCAGCTGATGACATTACTGCAGCAGAAACAGCACCAAGTCCAAAGAAAGAGATGTAAGGTGGACACAAATACTGAAGTATGATGGGTAGAATCATGTCTGCTTCCTCTCTGCTCTCTGGATCAGGTAGGCCATATGAGGTTTGATTCCAGTCTGAAAAAATAGAATTGAAATGGATCAGGAAAAAGTGATACTATCTTATTGTTGTTGTTTTTTTTTTGAAGTAACTAGTGTCATGGGACCTTGTATGTCTGCCACTGATCTCCGATGTCTTCACAAGCTAAGCTGTCTAAAACATTTTCAGCATCCAGGATGTGTGGTGTGTCTGGGTGTGTCAGATGCTTGGTCCCCCACTGTGTGCTGTGCTTCCTTCCTCTTACCCTTTTGTCACTACAAAACACAGTGTTGATGTAACCGTTGGGAAGGAACCACAGAGCACAGCAGGAAACCAGGCATTCAACACACCTGCAAGTGTGCTGGATGCTGAAAATGTTTTAGCCAGAATAGGTTGTGAACACAGCGTTGATCAGTGGCAAAGGCAGCAGGGTGGTAAGTAATAATCCTTTTCTTTGCAGGGATGCTTTTGATTTGCCTCACTTTGCGTTCTCACTGGATTTGTTTTAAGTGGGCATTGATATGGTGTATCTACTGGATCTTGGCATTACCCAACGAGAAGCCACACCCAGCATGAGACCTACAGTTACAAACTGGTCCTTGGAAAGTATTGGTGTTAAAAACTGCTTTAATATTTGCTTTAATGACAGCACAGTGTTGAGAGGTGCAGTATTCCACAACTGACTGTGGATAACCAGTTTTCAATAGTCTAAGCACAATTATAACCCAGATTTCAAAAAGAAATAATTTTTATGATGTCCAACACCTTTGACTGCCAAGAACATGTGGATCTATATGTGGCTAAGAAGGTCTGAATGCAATATTGTGTTCTATGTAAGCTAATTCTTAACACAAAGCAGGGGCAACACAAGTTTGTGAACTGTGATGCCAGGTGCTGAAAATCATATTGGCTGCTTTGTCACTGCTACAAAAGAAAGTAGTTAA
>NW_017307268.1:186464-207065 GCF_000935625.1 Nanorana parkeri | reverse complement strand
CCTTGGCCCCAGATGAAACTGTTATGATCCAGTTACCTGTGGAGGCTCCAATGGCTCCAATTAGAATGGAAGGAATTGCCATTATCAAACAACCAAAAGCAGCTAAGAAAGAGAGCACTTGAGCATAGGTTGCAGAAGAAGCAGACAAGACCCTCTGAAAATAGGCCTGCCAGGGAATTCCCCCTAGCACCTGCAAATAGAAACAATGAGGGTTTATTACTACATTCAGGCATCTTAAATGCATGCGAATTGCTATATTGTGTATTGGACCTAATGTTGGTATATACATTGTTATAGAGATAATTTACCATGGTGGATATAATCTTCTTCTTTAGTATGGCAATGATTTGTTACCTCAAGCTAGCACATTACTATCATTAGCTTATATTTTTCCTTAGTTCTTGTGAGTCATGAACCTGGTAGTTATTTGTAGGAAGACTCTAAGGGAATGGACACTTTTAATAAATACTGTAATTATGCATTTATTGAAACAAATTAACTGGTATATAGCAAAAGTAGTATAAAAAGAGTACCACAAAGACAATATGAAACCTTCATGGTGTCCACCAGTCTCACAGTAACACAAGTAGAGAAAGGTTAAAAGATAGGATGTATTGTTTACTAGAAGCAGGAAACTGTCAATCCAAGCCCAGGAGTCTTCACGCTTAATACTGCCCAGCCAAGGCTCCTTGTAGACTTCTTCCACAGCTGTCACTGTGATGTCTGTAACTGCAGGATGAGTCATTGCAAAAGGTACACTGATCCACTGCAATATAAAGAACCATATTATTTGATATTTCACAAATCTGAAAACATTTACCTCAGCCATATTTAAAATACATGGGTATTATGTTATATGTTGTTATATGTTAAATACATGGCCCAAACCATTAAATATATATTAAACAGGTGTCCTATTTAAAATTATAATCCTACTAAAATATAGTTCTTTAACGCATAAGGCACTCTTGGGCCTCTGCTTTGGAAAGCAAGGATAGATGAGGTAAAAGGTAAAACACACTCTGGCCACTCTGAACATTTTTGGCAAGATTCACCTAAAGTACTATGCGTAGGAAGGAGACTATCTTGAAAGGAGTAACCAAATTCTGAATCGGGTTGACCAGGGGTCCCCAAACTGTAAGAATCTCAAAGAAGTTTCAGAATTTTCATCAATAATTTAATAAATGCATTTCTTCTGAGATAAGGGGGTTGATTTACTCCCAGCATGATCTATGGGTGGAATCTAAACACCTTTGTAGTGTGTACACACCCAGCAGGTGTGTTGTGCAAAGCCAAGCATGAATTGCAAGGTGATGTTGTGTAAATTAGCTCTATGTTGTGTTGCTTGCGTTGATGAATGCAGGAATGTAAATGCATGAGCTAACCATTTTTGTCTAAACTGTGAAGCAGCATTATATATGCATCATGTGCATGATTTTTCCATATATGGCATTAGTGGAAATATGCTTTTAGAGACTTTTTGGTTGATAAATACGTTTTGCTGTGTGAAAATCACACGCACCTGGTGCGTGCGTGTGTTTAGGTTAGTAAATCACCCCCAGGGTGTTCTTGTCCCTTTTTACTTCCTCAATATAAGTATCCAAAGATTCAATGAACAGGTGTTCCCCAGTAATGGGCAGTTCTCAAAATGTCTCATCACATTGTTGGCTTGCAAATTTGCATGGGGATGACAGTATACTGGATTTTTGTAGTGGCAATTTCTATGGAATTAGTACATTTTCCTATTTATACCCTAAACAAACATCTTTGCTTGCTTAATGCTGGCTAGTGTAGGTACATCTATAATGCTTAAGAAGAGAGGGAAAAATACAAATATTGCAGCATTTAAATCACTAACCGACACAAGAAAAATGTATAGTGTATTTTGCTAAGAAAAACCCATGCCTGTCATTCAGACCTTGATAAGGTCAAGAACTCAGACAAGGTTTTTGAAGCAGTCTAATAGAAGCAGAAACAAATATAAGTGACAGTGACATAAATATTTAAATAAAAAGTACTGGAAAAAAGTCTGATGCAAATGTCAAGCATGGCACTAGATTATACAGTATATATGAAAGCAATTAAAAGCCATTAATTCATTTAATGCTGTACATGTAATATATTCCAAATTTAGCAAATAGACACATATAAGAAAATGTAAATTGAGGTACAGTAAATGTGTTAAGCTAATGGTATGTATCTTGTGTTTGTTCCGTTATTGGTCCAGTTAGTCAGTACAAATATCTGGTATTGGCAATTTTTTTTTCCCCTACTGTGTGAGTTTTCTAAATGTGCCTATACACATGTAACAACAGTCAGAGCAATGTAATGCTTTCAATTGTAAGATCAGGCTCTAATAATTCTATGGGTAGACCCAATAAATAGGTATACATATTCAGGGGAAACCATTCTCAACAAAACATACTGCTCTGGAACATCTACCAGCTGACCATCCTTCTCTGATCCTGGATTCTCTTACACATAACTGTGTTGTTTTCTAGACATGTGCATGGCCGATATTTGTTATTCGTAATTTGGATCGATCCATAGTTTTTTTGTTTTTGAAATTCAGATCTATTCACATTTATTTGGGTCTGTTAGGAATTTAAGGGGTGACCCCATGTCAAGAAACAAAAAAAAACAGTATGGGGTCCCCCTCCAAATTCCTACCAGACCATTTAGGTCTGGTAGGAATTTTAGGGTGGACTTCATGCCAAGAAACAAACCATGGGGTCTACATTTTGTTTTGGCATGGAGTCCCCCCTAAAGCTCCCACCAGACCTAAAGGGTCTAGTATGACTTTGGGAGGGGACACCATGCTGTTTTTTGTGGGGATCTTCACATTTACCAACATACTGTATCAGTTCATTATGAATGACATTCCAACAAAATTCAGATGCATCCGTATTTTCGATATAAAAAATGTGCATATGTTTGAATTAGTTATTTTTCCTATTCGGAAATTCAGATGCATCTGAATTTCGAAATTTGCCGATTTTTAATTGACATTCGGATGAAAACCAATGCACTAGTTTACTGTTTTCTCTTCTCCATGTCTCTGCTCTATCACTACTATGCATCTAATTGACATCCCACTTATAGTTTTAGCATTACAGTATGCATATTGAGCAAAGTGTGTGACAGCTGCATTGTTCCACCCCGGCTCTAAGAATTAGGAAGACCAAACTTACTCTCACAATATTTGTCATTTAAGTATCCTTGCTACAGTTTACTGACTACAGTCTAGAGTTGTTGAGCAAATCAATGTAAATGAAAAACAATTAGCAAATGTTCTGTAGAGTCTGCTTAAACAGATGACGAGCCTAGTTAGGCAAGTAACAAAAATATTAAAAAGCACTCCACAGCTAGTATTACAGACCAAAAATTATTCTAAAATGACAACACAACAGGCCAGAATAGTATAGCTTTCACAGTACTTTTAAATAATTTTTCATTAAAACCACATCATAAATCAAGCATCATAAAAATACATTTGGCAATTTATTATTAAATATTAACAAAATAATTTTACCTACCAGCCCCACAAAGATGCAGAAAAGCTGAACAACATCAGTATAAGCAACAGAGTATAGTCCACCGACAAGGGTATAAAAGATGGCAATCAAGGCAGACACTACTACTGAAATGTTGATGTTAATGTCCACTATAACACTTATGGTGGCACCTAATAGGAAAGCATAGTAAACATTAATAAGTGTGTGATTTGTTAAACAGAAAAAAACAAAAATTATGTTTGGAAATCTGTGTTGAAAAAGAATGGTTAGCAATGGCAGCCTCATATTTTTCTTAGTAAGGGTTTCCTTTAAATACCAGGGGTGCCAAAAATATGTATACATATTTTAATAGATGCTATCTATGTATTACTTTTCGAAGTTGAATTGAATTACGGTAGCAATGTGTAGTATGATGTTCGCTCACAAGATGGTGTTAATCAAATGAATGCTAGCATCACCATATGACAGGCAGGATAGTCAAAGAAAATGGGGGAAGCACAGTTATCGTTCGAGGAGCACAAGAGCATTTTGAAGTGGTATTTGAAATTTGAGAATGTTGTAGAAGTACAACGACAATGGAGGTGTGAGTATACAACAGAACCTCTAACATGCCTAACAATTGCACACATTTGTGATAAGTTTGAGACGCATGGTACTGTGGGTGATGTGCACAATGGAGGATCCGGGAGGCTGCACACAGCAACAAGTCCTGCTTCTTCTGCTATGGTGTTGAAACAGTTTACATGTTCGTTACTTAACTCAATGAGAATTTGCCAGGACAATAGATAGGACGAAGAGGTGCGGTTAAGTTTCCCTCTCCTTCTCCTGACTTAACACGCCTTGACTTCTACCTATGGGGAACCTTAAAGGATGTAATGTTTAATAGTAATAGTAATAGTAGTAATAGTAATAGTTAATGTTTAATAGAAAACTAGCTACACTGGTGGTACTTTGGGAAGAAATTCCAATGGCATGCGCAGCGATACAAGTAGACACTTTGGTTAGCCCTTATGTCATAGCAATAAAGTTAGGTGTAAACAAAAAAAATTAAAGTCACATATAAAAATGTTTACAAATGCAAAAAATTTCTTTTAAAGTCCCTCGCCCCCATGTGCATGCAGATACAAGCGCAAACACGTCGTGTGCACCTACGTGCAAAAAGGAAAATTTCGCCACACATGTTACATATCGCTGTGAACGTTGGAGTAAGAGCAATAATTCTAGAGACATCAATCACTAAATCACTGAGCAGTAAAAGCTTTTAAAGCATCACCTATGGGAAATATTGGTTATTGCATTTTTTTGCGGTTTCACAGCCAAATGCAATTTTAAGGCTTGACATGTCTGTTTAGCCGACATGACCCTGTCTTTTATATTTTACCAAAAAATTGGATATTAAATTCTGTTTCTGTGCACTAAATGTAATCTTAGTGTATGTTATCCTAAAAATACTGGTTTGATAAACATTGGCACAAAAACAGTGCAACATAAAAAATTCGAAAATTGCAACTACCATTTTTTATTCTACAGGGCCTCTGTGTTCAGAAAATATATAATTGTTTGGGGGGTTTTAAGCTGTTTTTGAGCCAAAAAAAATCTGATTTTATCGTGTGTGCAAATAATAAGAAATTACTCCTGACAGCAAGTGGTTAAGGTCTATAAGCTTGGAAAACTGGCTTAGAGAGAGAGTAGTGATAAATGATTCATACTCTTAATAGTCCAAGGTAAACATGTAAGCTGCGTAAAAATTCGGTTCGGATATTTCGTTTTTTAGGATTCTGGGTTCAGATCCGAAATTCAATTTGGCTTGGGTTTCTCAAATTTTCGTTAGTTTACAATCTTTGCTGCAAATACCACAGAAAACTATATGCAGATATTAATACTAAAGCTGAATCTCCTAGACCTGAATAGCATTCGCGATCCGGATCTCCGAATGGCATTCGGGAGCTCCCGAATGCCATTCGGATCTGGGACCCATGTACATACAGTATATTACTAAAGCCGAGGCTCCCAGTCCCGAACGACATTCAGGAACACCCCAAGGCATTTCGGAAATTCGGATCCCGAATGCCATTCGGGTCCGAGAGCCATATACATATACAGTATTAGTAAAGCTGAGGCTCCCAAATGCAATTAGGAAATTCAGATCCCGAATGCCATTCGGGTCTAAGAGCCTCAGCTTTAGTATTATATGTACATACTGTATATGGCTCCCATGTTGCCGTAACGAAAATTAGTGTTCAGACCCATTCGAATGCATGAAACCGAAAAACACATCTGATTGGCCAGAAAAGTCACATGTCCAATTCAGTCTAGTTTTTGAACAATACTCGGACGGGAATCCGAAATTTGGAAACGGAGATTCGGACACATTCGGGTGCATTGGGATTTGGAAATTCGGATGTGTCCGAATGTCGGAAAATTTGTACGAATTTTGATTCGGAATGAAACGAATCACACATATCTAGCCCTGTAGTGGTGCCTGGACTGGAGTGACATCACATTCGGGTTGCAGCCACATCTACAGGGCACACAATGGAGCTGTACAAGCAAGGTCCATATGGATGGAGCTCTATCACAGAACAGCAGCCCACAATGGACCCCAGGCTAAGTATCCACTCCAGTTCCCGTTAAGTAGGGAGACTGGGTGGATCTTAAGAAAAATTTTAATTTTTGGGGGTATGTGTGTGTGTGAATGTCTGTGAGTGTGTGAGATTGTGTCTGTGTATGTATGTATGTCAGTGTTTTGAGGGCCCGTTCACACTAGTACAGTGCAATAAACTGTACCACGCAATCACACCTACCACGCATTCTGGTGTGGGAGGTGTGTTGTGTTACCGTTCATTTGAATGGTACCCCAAACGCACCTCCCACCCACAGCTCGATCGCCCACAGCGGAATGCGCGGTACCCTACTGCTGTGCGTTCCATTGCAGTGTGACTTGGGTCGTGACTTAATGACTAGGGACAAAGGTGGGTCCTGACGTTACACAGGTTGAGAACCACTGA
Source organism: Nanorana parkeri (assembly GCF_000935625.1). Lineage (NCBI taxonomy): Eukaryota > Metazoa > Chordata > Amphibia > Anura > Dicroglossidae > Nanorana > Nanorana parkeri. The sequence continues at coordinate 200,542 of NW_017307268.1, read as the reverse complement.
TCTAGAACCTGTATAAAGCTTTAGTAAGACCTCATCTGAATTCTTTGATCAGTTTTGGGCACCAATTCACAAAAAGGATGTTGCAGAACTGGGGAGAATGCACAGAAAGGCAACTAAATGAATAAATGTATTTAACCACTTGAAAACTGGGGTTTTCCTGGCCAGGTCATTTTTCAGTATTTAACGCTGCGGTACTATGACTGACATTTATTAAGTCATGCAACTCTGCACTGTTGTCACCTAGGGACCCCCAAAGAAGCTTCTGTAGCTGGGGCGTGACAGCTGAATGCAAAAGTTATGTAGTAAACATCACTTCTGCACTCACAACACTGGAGGGGAGGTAAGAGGGAGATCATGTACTGATCTCTCACCGCTCTTCCTGCACAGAGCCACAGTGATCAGGCGCCTCTACAGACGTCGGACCGCTTGTATGTAAACAGCCATCGCTAGCTGTTTCAAATTTTGACAGTTTCCCCTTCATGCTCGGCAGGCAGCATGCACGAGTGGGCGCCGGCACAAAGAACATTTTTAGATGTCCACCCGTATCTAGAAGGTGGTTAAGTGAGTAAAAGATCACCTGGTATAAATATATAAATGGTCCATATACAGGTGAAACTCGAATAATTAGAATATCGTGCAAAGTTCATTTATTTCACTAATGCAACTTAAAAGGTGAAACTAATATATGAGATAGACTCATTACATGCAAAGCAAGATAGTTCAAGCCGTGATTTGTCATAATTGTGATGATTATGGCTTACAGCTCATGAAAACCCCAAGAACCCCAAAACCTCAAAAAAGTAGATTATTACATGCAATCAATAAAACAAGGATTGTACATAGACCAATATCGGACCTCTGAAACGTATAAGCATGCATATGTACTCAGTACTTGGTTTGGGCCCCTTTTGCAGCACTTACTGCAATTACTTTTGCACGATATTCTAATTATTCGAGTTTCACCTGTAGTAAACTTGTTCTCCTTGCAAACAACAATGAGGCACTTTTTGAGTTTCAAAGAAAAGAGGTTTAACTTCTGCATATAGAAAGGCTTCTTTGTGGTAAGATCTGTGGAAATGTGGTACAGACGTCCACTGGAGCCAGCTATTAATATTTATAAGTAATACCACCATACATTTTTGATCCAGGGAATATGCAATTCCCATAGGGAATCAGGAAGGATTAGACTATACTTCATAAAGATATTTTGTTGTTTTCCAGATCAGTTTTTGGTTTAGAGCTCTGTGCAGGTTTTTTAATGTATTTATTTTTTGATTGCTTGAACTTGATGGACATGTGTTTTTGTTTCAAACTGACAATCTATGTAATATAAATGTTTTTATGGCCCATTAAATATGCTTAAACTAAATCTGCTTGTTTATTGGCCAATGTATTTCCTCTTTAGATAGGGCTAAGAAATATTTGTATTTGCAGATGATTTGGACCTATTCAAAAATGTCATGTTTTTACAACCAGATTTTATGAAATTCAGTTATTTTGTTTGCCTGGCTTTACAAATAGAAGTTCTCAAAAGCCTCTTTAGAAAATCCACAAATCCAGTAACTTAATATTACTGTGATTACTGTCTTCATAAACACAACGTAAATAATCACCTTACTGCTTCACGTCTAATCAGGACACAGCTGGAAATTAGACTAGATGATGTTTATTACAACAAATTAAGCTTGGCCTGAAGGAAAAGTAATAAACCAGGCCACCAGGGGCAATAGCACTTGAATCAAATACAAGTAGCTGCTTACAAAGATAATTTAACTCAAATTTGTTTTTTCCTATATTAATGATTCACATTATGGAACAAATTATTGTTTATTTCCAAAAAAACAAATATGGTCTATTTAATGTCTTAGCCTGCACTGTTACTTTACATTATATCTTGAACCATATGATGAAAGCTTAATCTAGAGGCCCAGCTTTAGTAGCAGTTAAACTATCTCACCGTCACCCCACGATGTAAAGGGACTTATTTGCCTCCACTAACTTTCCATTCTTAATTCATAGCTACATGAAAGAGTTGCCATGTAATGATTATTAATGTCTCCACATGAGTCCTACCTTTAATGTCATATGTGATTGAAGCTAACATGGCTTTGCTCTTCTAAACAATTATAAATGGTAACTCACTGTATACAGTATATGTGTAGTGATCTGGGTTTAAACTTGTAAGCCCTATGTTTTTAGAACTCAATCAGCAAACACTTACCAGAATAGGCTATATGAGGAACTAAAGAAACTTATACATGTCAAATGGTTATCACTTTTTTCAGATTTTAATTAAGCCTTCAATGTCAAAATAAGCAATAGTTAAAATTGCAAAAGAGCGCAGAGATTTTTCGAATGTTCTCTACATAAATACTTGTAGAACTATAAATAAATATATGACTACAAAAGGTTCCTAAGAATTTATAATACACTACAATACACCACTGGTGTTACATTCAATGTGTAGAGGGCCATGTCCAAGATTTCTGCCTAGGGCCATGTTTTGGCTAAAAGCAGATATAGAAATAATGGATGTGTTTACATTGCTTGACTAAACCTATTCAACATTTTGTCTCTTCTCTTCATTTGAGAAAGCAGGCATTGAAGAGGTAGGTGGCTCTTTCTCTCTGACCTCATTTTTCAACCATGTGCTGGAAGCAAAATTATTGTGCAGAGTCAGTATGCATCACTTTAGGTTTTTTATTAATGCACTTTTAGCTGTATTTGACATAGTTATTATATATTTAATGTTTGTTTTTTCCTACTCTTCATTTTGTTTTGTTTTACAAAATGTATCACATTTATCAACACTTTTACTGCATCTTTATACGCTCATTTAAATGCTCAAATAGAATTTTAAAACCCAAAGTAAATTTTGATGCTTTAAAGAGCTAACATAAAGTATATGCACTCGGTTACATATTTAGTAAAGTGGCTGTTGTTACTAAAACTTTGTATGAGGTATGTAGAATCTGTGTATTATTCTTACCTAAAGCAGAGAGTATGGCAGCAGCCCAGAACATTTCTCCCATCAGTGCGGGTATGAAAAGCAAACCTCCCATTCGTCTTCCATATATCTGCTGGAAAGGATCCAGCATGGTCACATATCCTTTGGACCGCATAGGCTTTGCAAAGAACAGACCACCTAAATAAATAAATATAGCTTAGCTATTTTGGAAACAAGATTATCTAACACCGTTGTGCCCAAGTAAAAAAGACTAATAAATGAACCACACACATAAAAGGGAAGTACACAGTACACATATGTAGCAATAACACCTAGCCTGCAATAACAGGCTCATGATGCATCCTGCTCAATTACTTTTCTCAATTTAAAATGTGTTTAGAAGTGTAAAACATACATACATATACATTATTTTATCAGCTCACACAAAGAATATAAACAAGCTGATCTTATTACTGTATACTAATAAAGGTTTCAAAGTTTACAGACATTGCTACATGACAAGTATATTATGCGGACTGTTGTAAATATAAAAAGTAAAATAGAAAAGATGATTTGGGAATAAACCTGTAAAATCCTTTTTTAGGAGCCCATTGAGGGATACATGAGTTCAGATATTTGGGTTTTACTGCTGCATACAGGAGGATGTGGACACTGGCAAACAGAAAAAATCTGAAGGTCAGCCTAGGATAACCCCTCCTCTACCCAGCATGCCTCAGTTTGTACCAAGCAGAGCACGAACACAGAGGGGGGCACCGGTGTACCTAAATGGACTCCAAGAAAAGGATTTTATGGTGAGTGCAATAATCCTAATTTCTTTCTTGGTTATTGATGGAAACATGAATTCAGGTACAGACAGTAGGTTCAAAAGCAGTCCAACTAATGGGTGGGCAACACATTAACCAACACTAACAGGCCCAGTGAACAGAAGTGGGGACTGCTTGCAGCCCAAGAGGTGCCTGAAGGACCGAATGCCTGCATCTCAGGGTGAGGCTGAGCACCCTACCAGATAGAGGAACCTGTCAATGTGACCAGAGGGAGAACATGGAGAATCAATCTGATGTTCCCAGATAAAAGGTTACTACAGAGGGGAATAACTCCACACGGAAAGGAACACTGAACTGGAACCTGTGAAAAGTTTATCAACCAAAACAGGTGAACAATGGCAAATTACTGTGTAGTGAAGAAAAGATCCACAAATTGTTCATCAAGAAATGGAATCAAGCCTTGAAGCCCCTAGAAGGCACCAGTCCTCTTTAAGAGGCAGGAGCCACATGGCCTGGACATGTTTGGCCACACAACAGCCTGTTCCTCTATCTTGCACTGCTGGAATGGACAGTGTATCCTGGTGAAGGATGTACGCAGTACGGAGTTTCCTTTTATGCGGCAGTGGTGGTCATTTTGTGGTAGAGGAAAATTATCTCACCAAACCAACTGACTAAGTAGCTCCCAGTGCTTCTCTGAGTCTTCAGAGGGTTCTGAACCTGGAAAGTGCCCTGCAGCTAACTTTTACAAATGTTCAATGTCTGAAAAGCGGATCCCAGTGCCTGAGGATCACATTACAGGCTAGCCCTCAGTCATTCACTCCAGCAGGGTCCGGGAACAGCACTCTGGACAGTTCTGGATAATTGCCATATAGAGACCAGCTCAAGCAGGAATCTTGGTTGGACTCAATGGAAGAAGAAATCCCAAAATATAATAAGGCTATCAAAAAAAGGCTATAAAAATTGGTTAAGACAGAGGTGAAGGAACAAAGTCCATCCTCCTAGGGCACTTGCAAATAACGCATGCTGGGTAGAAGAGGGGTTATTTTCTGTTTGCCAGTGTCCAAATCTTCCTGTAGATGGCAGTATTACCAGACTGTATTTGAATTCCTATGTCCCTCAATGGACGAGAAAGAAAGTTATTTATGTTCCATATAGAGATAGTTAAACATTTTTTATTGTGTATGTATTAGGGAAGTAATACAGCACGATCTAGAGTGATAGGTGCCAAATGGCTAAGGAAACTCTATAACAGTTCAACATGCCTCCACCTCATCACTACAGCACTGCAATTAGCAATGTTTTCTCTACCCAAGTGTTGCTGATTGCAGCACTGTAGTGATGACAAGCAGGGGGGATGTGTTGGTTCGCTGTATACAGATTGTTGCACACAAATAGAAGTGATTCTTAGCTGAAGTTTCCTTCCTGGCTTGGGGCTTTTCTGTTGGAGCTGTAAGCGCATTATGAATATAAAGCACAGTGAAATGTATAATATATTATACACAGCGAGTATGATTTAAGAAGAAAGTACAGTTGGGCATTAAGCTTATTCTAACAACTTCTGAGAAAGACACTTTAATCTATGCTATGAGCTTAAATGTAGTTTAAGCTCATAGCATAGATTAATAGCATAAAAGGATGCAGAGTTCTAGGGAGGGATTGTTTATCAACTCTTGTAATGATAATGCTATAGTATTTTATAGTATTAAAACTCCTACACCAACTGCAACCTTTGAGCTTTAAGGGGTACCAAAATCTGATATCAGCATATAGCAGAATTATTGCAGGTCCCAGTCGTGTTAACTGTTACTACCAAAGTCAAATCTGTGGTGGAAAACCATCAGCGATAGGGTATCTCCATATGGTCTATGTTACAGTTAGAAATATTGATAACATTTTGAATATGCTCTGATCTCAGTTAATGGAGTTTTGAGTGTAGACCAGCTTCCCTAGCTGTTTCAAATCCCTGCTTATAGTAATATGGTGTGGTCTTCACAGGAAGACCTTAAATCTTGGCTCCCAAGGCCCATCTCAGCACAACAGATTTATTTATAGTAAGCTTAGTACCATGCTTGCACTAAACCGATTGCAAGCTCAGCCGTTTATATTAGGGATGCACGATATATCGGCTGCCGAAACATATCGGCCGTAAATGCCACTTTTGGCATCATGTCTCCAGTGTCTCAGGATGACTCTCAGGTGGTCAGTGCGGGGATCTCTGGTGGTCGGTGCGGTATTTAGTCAGACTCAGGACATTCCAACATACAGTACATTACAAAAAGCTTTAGGGTCTCACCAGGGCTCTGTGGGGTCTCGCCAGCCTGGTTAGACCCCTCAGAGCCCTGGTGAGACCCTAAAGAGCCCTGGTTTATTCAGGGCTCTGTGGGGTCTCGCCAGCCTGGTTAGACCCCTCAGAGCCCTGGTGAGACCCTAAAGAGCCCTGGTTTATTCAGGGCTCTGTGGGGTCTCGCCAGCCTGGTTAGACCCCTCAGAGCCCTGGTGAGACCCTAAAGAGCCCTGGTTTATTCAGGGCTCTGTGGGGTCTCGCCAGCCTGGTTAGACCCCTCAGAGCCCTGGTGAGACCCTAAAGAGCCCTGGTTTATTCAGGGCTCTGTGGGGTCTCGCCAGCCTGGTTAGACCCCTCAGAGCCCTGGTGAGACCCTAAAGAGCCCTGGTTTATTCAGGGCTCTGTGGGGTCTCACCAGGGCTCTGTGGGGACTGGTTAGACACCACAGAGCCTGGTAAAACCCCACCGAGCCCTGGTTAAACCTGGTGAGATCCCAAAGAGCCCTGGTGAGATCCCAAAGAGCCCTGTTTAAACTAGGGCTCTGTGGGGTCTCACCAGGGCTCTGTCCAGTGAGCTGCATTAACTTCTATGTGCTGGCCATATGTTAATCCTAATGTACAGGCACCCCATAGAAGTCTATGCAGATCATTGAGTAAATTACTGTTCTCAGCAGCCCCAGAGCTCATGTAAATAAAGCTGCCACCATGGGCTACTGAAAGCTGAACCAAACACCCATAAAGCCTGTGGTCTGCATTGTTATTCATTGTAAGTTATGTAAAGGGTAATGGAGTGGACATTAACAGAGTTATTCACAAAAGGGTGAAGAGTTTGCAGAAGGCAGGAGAAGTGAACAATCTAGTCAATCTAGCTGAACTGGAAAGTGAGCTGAACTGGAGAATGTTTCCAAATCAGCTATTTTGTCCTAGATTGTTCACTTCTCCTGCCTTCTCCAAACTCTGCACCCTTTTGTGAATAACCCTGTTAATGTTTTTCATATCTCATTTTAGTTTCACTTACAATTAGTCATGACAACAGCAGGCATTGTAATTATTTTCACATATTTCATTGACAAACAGCTTAACAGAGGACTTCTACTAAAAGCAAGACATTATGTCTAATGTCTGGGGATATTACATGTGAATAACATACCCCCAACCATTTCCATGAGATTCGAACCAAATTTCGGGGGCGTGTATACCCACCCTGTTTCAGCATGCAATGGGGAAAACCTATTCCCACTTCCAGGTCCAGGTCATGTGATGAAAATGTCAAATGTATACTTGGTCTGAGGCGTGAAGATGCTGTGGAGGGGGAAGGGAGGGGGCTGAGGAGATAAAGAAGGGTGACAGCCACCACTCTCTGCATGGAGAAGACCGTGAGTGATCAGCGGTCACATAATTGCTGCATTGTCGATCTATAGAGCCAGCCTGGGACAGCTGCAGTGTCACACTCTGGCTCTAAGTATTGGTAAGATTGCATTTTACTTTCCCAACACTTCTTCTGTATTGTCTTCTGCCATAGGGGAAGTGAAAACACAGGTGCAAAAACGTGAGCAATTGAGCTGTAATTAGTATGCTTGGAAGCTCTTCCTTAAAATGGACCTAGACTCAGGCAAACTTATGCTTCCAACAGAGCATGACAAGTCAGTTGTGAATGATATAACACAAAAGGGGCATATTTATAAAGCAGTTAATCTGAGGTTCATCAAATACTCACAGTGAATCTTTGTGGTGCACATGTTTTAAATGACCATGAGTGATTCACCACCAGTGAATGTTTGGTGAAAGTTACATTGACTGCTCTATAAATATGCCCCTCACAGTACACTTTGTAAAGCTGGTTTTTTTGCCTAGGTCTGCTTTGGGATTAATTCCCAATACTGTGTGGCTGCAAAGCAGCCATTATACAAGTGAGCAAGCTATCAATCGGCAGTTTTTCCTGTTAATCGACCTAGCTGGCCTAACAAACCTAGTAATTCATAATCAGAGGCTCAAGATGATAATTTCAAGCTCCCAATGTGAGATAACTTGTAAGGATAAAAGAAAGGAGAGTGCCTAGGCACTGTTACCTATGTCTATGTTCTTCACTGCTTCTAATATGGAATTACATGCTATAGGTACATTTAATTATTTCTGCTAAAAATACAAAATTTAAATTTTCAGTATAGGTCCACTCTATAGTTTTCATATTTATAGATATACGTCAGTTTAATATTGTAAGTCATTTGTTAATGTATTAAAACCTTCTTTTTTTTGTATGGTTTACCATTAACTATATACATAATATCCGTTTTTTGATACTTCTATCTAATTGCTGATTAAGAATGGATTCTTGCAATGCATTGTAGCTAGATGCAATGGGAGACATTTATCAGGCAATTTAGTGACACATTGATGGGCAAATCATACTGCCTGTCAGTTACTAAAGTCTATACAACAGTATTTGCATTTGTGAGCCTTGCACCTAGAATCCTGGGCAGAAAAGTAAAAAAGATTTGCACTCCAAACAGATGCACAGTTAAGAAGTGGTCAGGGGTAGGTTTATTCTGCCAGTGCCATTTACAGCTGCTGAGGGGGAAGTTATGAATAAAGCTGCCTAATTATAATAAATCAGTCTCCAATTTGTCTAACTGCTCCTGTTTATCAGTGCCTGGCTTTGCGACATCATTGATAAATGTCCCCCAGTGTGATCAAGGGTACTGAAACAGGGAACAGCTGTTTTTATGCATAGGAAAAATAGGTACTTTTTTCTAACTTGTGCAAAGGACTAGCCATTGCACAAGTTAGGCTATTCACTTCATGCTGGTACGGCTGATTCCAGCCGTATATCGGCTGAAATCAGCCGTACATCGGGTGGCTTTGTGTGGCTTCTGGTGCTCAGCATGTTCGGCCGACCCGAAGTGCAGAAGGAGTTCGACTCAGCCGATCCAACATCTGGATCGGCTAAGCCGAACCTCCGGCAGGCTACTTGCTGCTGTTCGGTCTATTCTCATAGATGCCGAACAGCAGTAAGTAAATAGCCGAGCAGAGCAGCATTCGGCTCGGCTGTTCTGCTCGGTCCCTCTGTGGTACCAAGCAGAATAGAAAAATAGTTGAAAAAAGTTGAAAAAAAAATTAGAAAACGATTGCACGGAGCTAGCAGTGACAGCTAGCTCCGCCCAACTGTTTTCTATTGGCCGGGCGCTTCTGCTGCCGTCAAAAAAAAAAGAACACACCATAGGAATGCATAGCTAGATTCCTACTGGCTATTTCAATCTATGTCAATCACCAGAGGGGGACGTGATGGAGAACTGCAGGTCCCCCTCTGCTGATTGACAGCAGCAGTGGGCGGGTGCAATAGCTTGTTTGCTATTGGCTATTGCAAATTGAAATATCCAATAGAAATCTAGCTATGCATTCCTATGGTGATTTCTCTTTTTTTTTCTTCTGACGGCAGCCAACGCCTCCGATGTCATAAGAAAAAAAAAAAAACGAACAGGGAAAGGTTTACTCTGAACCTTTCTGGCAGAAAGTGTTTCTCTCCCGGGCGGCCGGGTGCCTATTAGACTCCCAGAGCATCCGGGGAGGAATGACAGATGGCATTCCTGGTTACCAGGTAACCAGGAACGACATCTGTCATTACACACTGAGAACACGGAGAAGCCGCTGTGATATCATGGGGGCCCAATGTGTAATGACAGCGTGATAGGAGGCTGAGCGATGTGGGGAGGAGAGACGCCGGCCGATCACAGCGCTTTCCTCCCGCAGCACTCGGCAGCCTGTCACAGAGCAGCGCCCAGCGGGGAGGAAAGAAAGCAGGGATGTGCTGCTGTATCGGCAGGAAAATGGCACTTTCAGCATTTAGCCAAAAGTGCCATTTTCGGCCGATATATCGGTGCATCCCTACAATTAACATTTCTAAATGTTTACTACAAGACAGGAAATCTTCACTTCCTGAGTTCAAGCATGCTCCTAACATTACTTAGATGTATGAGAGAATAAACCTCTATTAGACATCAAACACGCCTATGTTATGAGGTGCAGAAGGCAGATGGCACACAGTACATCCCCTAAGAAGAATATGTATAACATCCATATCATGTTTGATGTTTATCAAATCCTGATTTCAATATTATGTTTGTTGCTGTAATGTAAAACTTGGGCATCTCAAATTATTAATATAGTTAGAAAAAATGGCATTGAGGGAGTGTCCATTGGAGTATGATAAAATATCACAACACCCCTCAGTACACCTTTCAGGTGTTCTTATTGGTTATGTCATTTTAGGTAAACACCCTCTGGGAGCTCTTGGTTTCCACTGAAACCATGCCAGAATTAATTCCTAACGGCCAATGACTTTGTCAGAACTGGACATGCTCTGAAGTGAATTGGACCAAAGACAAGGCAAAATTTGGCTAAGTACCTTTCATTTTTAATAATTTTTAATCCGTGTATTTTACTGTTATTGTCTGTTTAGTAATACATCTTTTCCTGTAAGTATTTTCTTGCACAAGTTTATCTTTCTTTCATTACAAATATATTTAAAATCAATAGGCACAATCTCTAAATGCTCTAACCAGAAATGTTAAAATCTTTGCCTCTGTGAGGGCTACCATATGTTAAACTCTGTACACTCCTGTGTGGGCGTGGCAACGAGTGTCACAGACATTTCTTAATGTTTAGAATTGCTATAGCAGTTTCTGTGAACTGTAAAACATGTGGTGGCAGCTACTGTTGTGAAATGTGCTAATGTGAAAAGGTTTAACTGTAGAGCTAAACAACCCCAGTGAAGGTTTGACTGGGGAGTTAACTGACCCCAGTGACAATTATTCTCAGTCGGCTGATGCTTAGATTGGTGTCCCGCAAGCTAATAATTATGTGTGCAGGGTGAGACTGGGAGTCAGGTTTCTTATTAAAGGTTAACGGTTAACAGGATTTTTACAAAATATTTGGTGGTTTATCATACAAACACCTTTACAATTCATTATTTACTGTTGTGTATATAGCAATATATTCTTTTAGGACATAATGGGGATTGATATATAAGCTATGTGCATAGAAAACAGCTTTGCAAAGTAGTGCAAAGCAGATTCACAGGGCATTATGGCCACTAGGTGGAGCCAAGGTGCATATACATTTTCTATGCCCTGTGAATCTCTTTCACATAATTGTTCACTATGCAAACGGTTTATAAATCACCCCCATAATTTTAGATAATCAATATTATTTTAAAATAGCACTAAATGGCTTTTATTCCAGAATGCTTCAATTAGATGTCATGAACAGGGGCGTACCTAGCCATGTCGCCGCCTGAATGAGCCAGGGTGAGGGAGGTGGTGAATATGCAAAGGGTGTGGCCTCTGCATTATCTCCCCACCCAGCTCTGGCTCGCATCCCTCCCAGCTCCTCCCCACCCAGCTCTGGCTCGCATCCCTCCCAGCTCTGGGCAACCAGTGATGTTACTGGTTGCCAGGAGCTAAGCGTGATGCTGGCCAGAGCGTCCCAGGCTGCTATGAGCTGGGTGGGGAGATGTGTATGTCCCTTACACATCTCCCTACCAGGCTCTTAGTAACCTGGGATGCTCTGGCCGAAAAGGGGATGGCAGGCACACTGCTAACATTGTGCAGCAGAGTGGGCATGCCGCTCTGCCTGCTGCCTCCCCACGTGAGCCAAACAGATGGTCCCTGAGGCAATAGCCTCAGGCTGCCTCAATAAAGAGATGACTCTAGTCATGAAATATGTGAACAGATAAGTTTGGCAAGACATGACTTAGCATTTATTACAAATGGTAGCTAAGTTAGGCAACTGATGTAGTGGTTAGTGCTTCTGCCTTGCAGCATTGGGGGTCCCTGGTTCAAATCCTGGCCAGGTCACTATCTCCAAGAGGTCTGTATGTTCTCCCTGTGCTTACGTCAGTTTCCTCTCACACTCCAAAGACATGCTGGAAGGTTATTTGGATCCTGTCTAAATTGGTCCATGTATGTATGCATGTTAGATAGGGACCTTAGATTGTAAGCTCCTTGAGGGCTGGGACAAATGTTAATTAGTGACTAGGGACTAATGATAATTAGTATATCAACTAAGACAATATTTAGAGACTTTGTAAAAAAACGTTCTGCGGACACAAAGTCTAGGCACCTACCTGTAACAGCCGCCCCAAATTCCCCTGTCACTGCCATATCTTGACCAGGTCTGACAAGCACCTCTCCAACACTTCTCGGTAGTGTTCCAGCTGCTAAACTCCTCCCCCTATCTTTTCTGGCTCATCACTATGATAGGCAGCATTACTGGCTAATAGAAATGTGCAGAAGACAGGAAGGGGTGGACAAACTTTGACACTATCAGGCAGTCATAAAGCTTTGAGTGTTAGAACAGCCTGAAATATGACTTTGATAATGAGTATTTGGAAGACTGCTGCAGGTATGTGCAGACACCTCCTAGGTGATTGCATTTTACAATTGCTGTAGATCTTGTTCCACTTTTAGGACAAGTTATTTATAAATAATCCCAACATTAGATTTATTCATTTACATGTGTTCCCACTACTGCAGTTACCACAAAGCATCTCTGGACCAGTGCCTGGATCAGTACAGTAAAAGGGGGCAATAATTACAATTTCTGTATGTTTCTTGTTACTCCTGGAGGCTTAAGGGCAAATCTAGCACACAAACTGAAGAGGAAGGGCATACTTGAGCCGCTCAGAACAGTCATTAGACTGCCCTGTATGTTAAGAAACAGATAGCCATTTCCTCTTTCTCTTCAGGCTTTTGAAGAGGGGATTATGCAGTCGAATGCCAGTATAGAAAGTGTTCTGCATCAAATACTGCAGAACATTATGGTTTAATTGGTAGAATACTTATGATTTATTATGGGTAGTAAGAACAGAGTGGAGTCTGCAGAATAATGCAACATCATTACCGTATGCCTTGGCAGCATAATTTTTACATACAGTTAATACTGCAGTGTACCCATTCCCCGTGACATAGTTACACACTTGGATTCTTGGTGTATTTTTGTCTCCTGTTTTCAATCAAGATAAGCCAACTGTCTGAATCCATCTTAAACCATTTTTATTAGGCATTCATCTTCTTATGGAATGGCACTGCATTATCTTACATATAACTTATCAAGGCTGAAATAAAGCAGGACACCGCCTTGGAGGCTTGAAGAGATTATTTAAGTGCAGTGTCTCAGTGGAACATAGATTAGATATGTCTCCTTATTAAATTACCCATGCATTAACCTTCCCATCTCCCTGGTATTTGTATTCGTGAGCTTTTATCTAATTTGTGGATAACCACTGCAAGTTTTGACTGAGACAAATATCAATACATGTTATTTGATTGTGACTTACCTACAATGAGGCTGAGAGAATAGCCAATCGGTGCTTGAGCATAAGCCAACCCGTAGCCTGACACATACACAGCTTCTGCTGTTCCATTGATGTAGCCTCCACCAACCCATGTTGCTAATTAAACAGATTAGATATAACAAGCTGAATGAAATATCCTTAAAACATCATTATGCAATTGTCTATATATAAAATGTGACAGTATAAATATTAACAGACATGACATTTTTTTTAAGAGAACATCTTTTCTTATATCCAAAATTATAACACATAGCCGAGCATTAAAAAGTCAATTATTTCTAAAAAGAGCAATGCTTTAACATCCCTAGCAATCCAACAGGTATATATTTTAATAGATTATCTGCACTGTAACTGTATAACCAGCTATTTAACATTAAGCCAGTTATAACGCTGGCACAAAAAAAACACGGACACAGTTAGCGTCTCCTTAATTATGACACTGTTGTCACTTGAGCAAATATTAAGAAAAAGAGTAGAACACAAATCAAATGTTAATTTACCAACAATAGGCTACAAAGGAAAACACACGGTGCTATAACACAAAAACACACAAATTCATATCATCCCATACAGACACACATAGGCACAGTGACATACTAACACACGTAACATAAGAAGAACACATACGCAAACACACATAGCGATAATTGTACACAGTTTCTGGATTATTAAAAAATTATTTAAGAATATATATATCTATATATATCTATAT
>NW_017307268.1:184469-186253 GCF_000935625.1 Nanorana parkeri | reverse complement strand
ATATATATAATTTTTTTTAGTTTCAGACAGTCTGTTTGGTATGTTAAAATAAATTATTTTTACTCAGTAGAAACCTTGTCCTTATGATGCATATTTCACATTCTTAAAGCATTTTTGTTTTATTTTTACACTAGCACAGCACCACAATGTTCCCTTTTAAACACCCAATCAATAAAAGTGTATTTCAACTGTTTACTCCTTTGATTTGATGTCTCCAGTGAAAAAATATTTTATGGACTTGCATAAAATTAACTCTTTAGTAAATTGTGCCCTTAATGGTCAGAAATGCCTATTTCCAGAAGCCAAAGTTAGCTAATATCTCACCGAAAGGTAAGTAATGTACAGAGCATGTAACAAGTTTAAGCAAAGGAATGTTTTCTTACCAGTCATAGTAAAAGCACCAACGAGCAGTCCAATGTCTCTGCCACCCACAATAATCCCTTCTCGAGGATCTCCATCTCCACGCAAGTTCTTAGTTCTCCAGGCTGCCCAGATACCAACAGACAGAATAGCCAAGTAAAACAAGATTATAGCAATCAGCCCCTCCACGTGGAAAGCCATCTTCTTCTAAAGCCCTGAATGGCTATTTCATTAATAACTCTGCTGAAGTGCAGCACATTCGTTCTCCACACATGTAGAACTGTGAATAAAAGAAGCATAGATTTCATGCACTTAAAATAAATTTGTTCCATTCATTGCTTTGCTAAAAAGTCACTGATGAATATCAACAAGTCAGTCACCTGTAGCCACATGCTCTGCTTGACTGATGTGATTTTCTCTATCATTCATTCAAGACAAGTAAAATAAATCCTATCCCCTTTTAATAGTGAATATCAGCAGGGAGCAATATTTTAACTGTGGTTATTTGCATATTACTTCATTCAAACCCCAGGAGCTGCTTTATGTATGCATCATTACATAAAAATACATACATGCAACTATATGATTATCCTCTTTCCACTCAGCACTTGGTTTATCTCTGTCTATTCCTATGAAGAATCATTTTATTTTATCAAAGTCTAGATTATACAGGGATCAGACTTTGTGATCAATATCTTACAGTATAAAATGATTATTCAAAATCTAGATAACATCTCAACTACATCATTATTATCATCCTAGAATAGCTAACTATATTGTTTTGGTGTTCACATTGTTTTATACACCCCTTTAGCAACTATAAAAGTTTGATCTATAGTCTTGATTAAAAAAATGACAAAGCAATAAAGAGAAAAAATTCAGATGATGCATTAGTATAGTACTTACATCACACAGGTTATCCCACACTGTTGGTTAAAGGCTCTAGAAAATAGCATCATCCACCTGCAGCCTTAGTGATACACGCTGTTTTCTTTCCTTGCTCCCCCTCTCACTGTACACACCCTGTTTCACAGGCAAGCACACAATCCCCCTGCTGCTTCTCTGCTCCACAATCCACTTCTCAGTGAAGTAAAACAAGAAATCCACCCCCTATGAGCTGCAGTCAGCTTCACTCTGTCAACTCATGCTGTCAAGAGTCCAGAGCAAAAATGCATCTTTTCTGTTTTAGTATTATAAATGCAATAGGTGAGTATGCACAGATGCAGATGAATGAAACCTAATGGTTTTAAAATCTTAAGGAAATGCTTAAAGTCATTGTTGTCTTGAATGTGTTTCGGCATTGGAACTGTCCTGGGTGCTGTTCTCTTTATTGGAAGTCTTAATCAAAGCATCTGGTTAGTTAAGGGGGTGGAAGCCAGAATAACAATAGTCTGTAAGTCTGACAGTAGAAACAGGCATGGAGC
>NW_017307268.1:182720-184269 GCF_000935625.1 Nanorana parkeri | reverse complement strand
CACATTACTGCAACAATGTTGCATAAATACCAAAAGCTCGGCATGAACCTTGTCGCTTCCACTATTAAAGAATTGTCCAGGTCTGCATTCTTACCTGTGGAGCTTTGACATACAGCTGTACCTCCAGCACAATGATTCTTAGTCTTGGATATCTTTTTGACTGTCTCCAAAGTCCTTAATTCACCTTCTGGTCAACAGTAGAAAGTACTTAGATAAAGATTACTATTCATGTTTTAGCTTACTGGACATGCTACTTATACCTGGAACTCTTCAATGAGGGTCTTGGTTATATTAAAAGACATTTCTTATAAAGCTGGACCTTAGTTCGTCAGAGCATCCATGATGGACGTCAGAAGGTGCTATATGGAATTGCAGAGGAATACATAATTAATTATAGGCATAGAGTTATTGGGAAAAGGGTGCATATACAGTAGGACAGGGGCAGTGAAAAAAAATGGTGTGATGAAAATAGAGAAGAACATCGTCATAAGCTTAAAATAACTCAGACACACCTCCGGAAATGTGCGTCCACTGCTGCATGACTTTTATCGAATCTTCCACAGATGACGCACTGCAGAATCTCCCCTCCTCTCGTGTCATTTGACTGATTGATAAGCAGACGATCTTCTCTCAATGGTTCTTCTGTGGTTGCACTTTTTGAGACTCAGCTGCTATATACAAGTGACTGATTGATTGTATGCAGTAATAAAATGGATTGGAGGAAGAGATCAACACATTTTGTAGCCGGAATTTCCATGTACAAACTGGGAGATGTCACATATTAACTTGAAAAAGTGTTAACAAGCCCGTGCAATTACAAAAGAGTCTTATTTGGAGTCAAATGCTTTTTTGCATTCAGTTAATTCAGGACATGTTTAATGTGTTCATTTATCTATGAGTAAAATATGGGTCATTAGTGGATTGATGGCATATGCAAGCTCTTGAGAAAAAATAAGCTTAAGATATGACTAAACTGCGTGCATTCCAGTGAAACTTCATTTGTTCATAGATTTCATGAATCTGATAACATTTCTCTGAATTTTTTTGGCGCCAAAAAAATGACTGACTAAAGCTGACCTGCTGAATTAGCCAAACTTTAATCCATGAGTGGTCCTGGTTTTAAAAATCGACTGATTGCAGTTATTATGTGGACATTTCATGAACATTATTTAACAGCAGGTAAAATGTCCGCTCTGCTCCTTGTAAACAGTGACAGTTAAAGGGGAGAGCTGCCTTTCCCTCTCAGCTGTCACAGAAGAGCCAGCACGGTACTGTACTAGAACTCCTGTATTAGAGGTGACAGGTTCAATAAAGAGAACTTGTTAGCTCCTGTGTGATAGCAATAAAGTTAAGTTAAAAAAAATAGTAAAAAATGAAATCAAAATAAAAATTGATAAAAAAATTATAAAAGAAATAAACATGATATAAAGATAAGTAAAACAATAATTAAAATTAAAATAAAAAGGTGATAAAGTAAAAAATAATAAGATAAAAAGTTAAAAAATATATATGATAAAAAATAAAAAAGTAAGATAATAAGATAAATAAA
>NW_017307268.1:178462-182693 GCF_000935625.1 Nanorana parkeri | reverse complement strand
GAGAGAGGTGGGCACAGTGGCAGCAGAAAAGCTGGAAGGGGGTCACATTACACAGAGGTGGGCACATTGGCAGGGAGAGAGCCGGGGGCTCAGTGAACACATAGGCCATGGGAGGAGAAAAGAGACGTGGGCACAGTGATAAGTAAAGAGCCGCCCAATGCTAGCATCGGTGGCGGCGGCAGGAGGATCCAGGGGGAGAGGTCAGGTGAGCTCTATACCCCATAGCCGGGATGAGAAGTCAAGTGAGCTCTGTACCTTAAACTGGGATGAGAAGTCAGGTGAGCTCCGTACTCTATAGCTGGGGTGGGTGGTCAGGTCAGGTGAGGTCTGTAGCCCATAGCCGGGATGAGAAGTCAGGTGAGCTCTATACCTTAAACTGGGATGAGAAGTCAGGTGAGCTCTGTACTCTATAGCTGGGGTGGGTGGTCAGGTGAGGTCTGTACCCCATAACGGAGATGAAAAGTCAGGTGAGGTCTATACACCATAGCTGGCATGGGAGATCAGGTGGGCTTTGTTCCCCATAGCTGGGATTGAAGGTTAGGTCAGTGGCAGATCCAAAGGGGAGGGTGGCAAAAGGGCAATTTTTGCAGGGGGGTGTGGGGAAATTATCATGAATACCTAGGGGCAGCCCATCAATGAAAAGCAGGTGTGGGCCGTGTGCTACCATTACATATCTATAATTAAACTTATGGTCTCTTGCAGCAATGAGTTTTGAATCTTCTATATTCTGAACTGATGAGTTGGAGGGTGCTAAATCTAGTTCCCATGTCCCTCTGTGGGTGACATGGACACTTTCCATTGGCTGTCCAACGGGAGGGGGAGTCTTCTCAGTTTCAAGAAAAATTCATTAGTGTGATCACGATGAAGGACCACAAGATTGGTCCACAACAGGCCCCAACTGCACTGGATCACTGGACTTGGCAGAAGCATTGGTGAGGGACATTTGAAGGCAGACTCTGGTGAGTGGAAAACAACTTAGGAACCTTTAAAAAATGCAATTTTTCAGTGGTCTGGAGGGAGATTAGAAGTGATGAGAGGGGTGCACAGAGATATGTATTTATTCCTAGAAAGCCATCAAAATTCACCCTAAAAGTCTGACTACAGCAGAGTGAATTCTGATTGTTTGTTAGGGGTTATTGCCCTTACCAAACAAACACTTTCCTCTTTGCATTTTATATTGAATACGACCAATTGTCTTCATTTATTTTCCACAATATACTTCATATTTACATTTTTGTGTCATATTCATATTTTGGTGTCTTAACTGCGCACACCTCTCTTTTTCATGCGACTCGGAGTACTTTGTGCATTTGTTGCATCTTAAATAATCCTTGACCCTATGTTCTATAGGGGTTACACAATGAATCATTTCAAGGTGTATTTTATAGATTTTTTTTCCTCTCTTGTAACCCTGGAAGAAGCTATCAAACATGGAATGTAATATTAAAACACCAAAATGCAATATCTCAATACAGGTGCACTTATGATGTTCTTTTCTTTTAAAGCAAGAGAAATGCCATTGTATAAGCATTAGAAAGAGAAAGGACAGTCTATCTAGCCTTACCCAGTAAAGCAAAGAGTAATTTGCAAAGTGTGGCTTCCATTTCTAAATCAGCCTCAGGATGAAAATGAGGAGAAGCTGCCTGCATGTATACTCCACTTGGGACCAAGAGATGCCACAAGCTGTACGATTAAATACAAATCATTTTTTACATATCTATTATATTTGCCAACAAAATGAAGTTCAGTAGTGGGTAGAGCGCTGGATGAGGTGAGAACACTTCTTGTTGGTGAAATGCTAAAGTGATCTCAACACTAGAATGTGGCAGTTTCCTCCAGTGATAAATGAATTGTGAATCTGGTATTAAATAGCCAATGTAAAGTCCCAGGAGCTAAATAAGGCCAAACATTTTCACTATACAAATTCAAGGTGTTGGGTAAATGCTCTAACATTCTGTCTTTGATGAATCAAGTGATATCAGCATGCCATAAGTATTACAGTGCCCACAAAAGAAAAATAATAGTACATTTTTTTCCCCTTTTTTCTTTTTTTCCTCTTTTTTTCCACTTCCCAATAAACCCCCACACTATCCCCCCTTCTCACTGATAATGCATACTTCCCCTTAATGTGTCTTTCTATGTGTTCTATTTCTTCAGTGCACTACTCAATTTTTAATCCCCACCCCCATTTCAAGCATCAGTTGTTATTATTAATAGTATTATTATTTTTGTTGTCAATTATCACCATCATTATTAAAATCATGCAAGTATTCATCCCAAAACTATATTTCTCACATCCATTGGGACGGTTCCCACATATTTAAATTTTCTTTAGTGCACAAAAAGCCTTCCTAGCAAACCCTAAACCCTGAATAATTAATATATGCTCAAACCTTGTGTAAACCTTTATGGACCCTCTACCCGCCCCCCCCCCTACCATAGTGCAAATTACTGATCATAAATCCTTTCCCTTTCCAACCCTAGTGTTATATAATCTTAGTGATCGAACCCAACCCCTCTTTTTTTGTCTGTGCGTTTTTTGTTTTGTTTTGTTTTGTTTTGTTTTTTTCATCTCTCTCTCTCTCTCTCTTTCTTTCTCTCTCTCTCCTGATCTTTTCCCCTCTCCCTCTCTCTTCCCTTATCTTTTGCTTTCTTATCCTTTTTTGTCTTTTTTTTTCTTCAATATATTAATGAGTTGCTTTCTCTCCTGGGTTGGTCTTTGGAAAGGCCATCACAAATCCCCGCTATAGGCAATGAACCCCAGCAGGTACGCTCCTAAGGGGGTTGCTGATGTACAAGGGTCGGGAATTTTTTCCGATAAGCCTAAAGGGGATAATTGTTTGCATAGGTGTTTTTTTTTGTTTTGGTTTT
Organism: Nanorana parkeri; assembly: GCF_000935625.1. Taxonomy (NCBI): domain Eukaryota; kingdom Metazoa; phylum Chordata; class Amphibia; order Anura; family Dicroglossidae; genus Nanorana; species Nanorana parkeri. Next base: position 179,822 of record NW_017307268.1, on the reverse strand, counting down.
TTTTTCTGTTGGTGTTCTTTATTTATATTTTTGTATTGTTTTGTTGGTCCTTTTTGTCTTTTCTTCCTTCTTTCTTAGTTTATTCTTTGAGTCCGCAGGGGTGGTCCACCCTATATTCCGCTATGGTCCAATATCTGAAAACCTGCTCATCTTGGGGAGTGGTGAGCTATACCTGTGCTGCCTTATTTTGTGCTTTGACCTTAAACTGGGGTTATGATGACTACACATAGACCATTGATATTTGCTTCCCACAATGTTCGGGGTCTAAACTCTCCAGTGAAGAGAAAAATGGCATATTCAATATTCAATATTACCACTCTCAGCGAGTGGACCTTCTCTTCCTTCAGGAAACTCATTTCCCGATATCTTATCAACCTGCCTTTCTCAACAAATACTATCCTCAGTTTTTCCTGAGCAATGCCTCCGACAAGACTAGAGGGGTTGCCATTTGCCTTGCTAAAAATATCTCATTTGCTGGAGATAGGAGACCCCGAGGGACGATATTTATTATTGAAAGGACATTTAAACGACACCTTAGTTACACTCTTGTCCTATTATGCCCCCAACGCGGCCCAGGTTTCGTTTTTCACTTCTATGGTAAAAACAGTGATCTGTGCAGGAGATTCTAATCTTGCCCTGGACAGTAATTTGGATAGGTATTATACTGGAGTATATAGACCTAGACGCTCCCAGAAAGCTGGTACGCGCCTTGCAAAATTGCTGTATTCTCATTCTCTAATAGACATATGGAGGGAAATGAACCCTGCGGTGAAAGACTACACACATTTTTCCTCAGAACAGCATAGTTATGCTAGGATAGATCACTTCTTTGTCTCCGCTTCTCTGGTGCCTCTGGTTGCCTCCTCCACCATTAGGGAGACGGCATGGTCAGACCACTCTTTGGTGTTGATGGGACTCACTACACTATCACTAGCTGCTAAACCTAGCATAGCTATACATAAGCCAGATCTTTTGAAATTCCAATCTTTAATTATTAAATTTGTTTGGCATGGAAAACATCCTAGACTTTCGAAAAATGTACTGCACCGTTCTAAACGGACAGGGGGTTTGAGTGTCCCCAATCTCTTGCAATAAAATAGGGCAGCGCGGGTGGCTCAGCTTTCCTCTGCGTATGACCAGAGATATACACCAGATTGGATCCTAATGGAATCTCTCTCTGTCTCGGGTACACCAATTGATGCCTTGAAGTGGATGTCCCTGAGGCAGAGGCCGGTCATTATGGCCCCGACTTTGTCTTGTTCTATGATGGTATGGGACTCATTCCGAAGGGGAGGTGGGTTGGTGTCGCCTCACACTCCTCTGGCTCCCGTCTTCCACAATCCTAATTTCCCCCCGGGGG
>NW_017307268.1:153261-178194 GCF_000935625.1 Nanorana parkeri | reverse complement strand
CTGTCCCGCATAGCACAATTTTTTAAAGGTCCCAAGCCACTTACTTTGACCTACTGTCAGTAGGTTCTGCACATGCCATCTTCGGAATACTTTCACTACAGACAATTGTTACACTTTTTAGGTTCTTTGAAAACACCTAACGTGATGTCTCCCTTTAGAACAACCTACGAACATTGGTATCTTGGAGCCGGGGGCCAGAGGGGGGGGAGTTTCGCTGCTCTATTCCCTCCTGGTAGAATCTGAAAGTAAATTACCCTGTATGTTAGCTTGGGAACAAGACCTGGAAAAGGTTATTCTTCTGGATGTCTGGCATCAATGTTGTTCCCGTGTGTCATCTGGTTTACTCAATATTTCACTAATAGAAGCTAATTATAAGGTTTTATCTAGGTGGTATTTGGTTCCCGCCAGACTAGCGAGAATATACCTAGAGGTTTCGCCTCATTGTTATAGGGGATGTGCTCACTTGGGCACGATATTTCACATATGGTGGGAATGCCCCAAATTGAGACCTTTTTGGAACCGGCTGTATGCTCTCATATTTAGGGTTACTGGGGTGAGAGTCCCACGATTGCTTTTTTAAAAAACATACGGGAGCAGAGGACCCTGATTTGGAGATCCCCTCAGACTTCCCCTGCTGGAGATTTTATATTTTATTGTTTCCTTTTACGCTTATGATCATTGGCTTTCGTGTAAGTACATTTTCACTTGCGTGTTGTACTCATCAAAAAAAAGGTTTACACTATGGAGGCACTCTGTGTTGCTTTTGTTTCCCAGAACTATTATATATTGTGTGTATGGCATCTAGTGATCCCCCCCTACTACTTGACTATGCTAATGTGGAAGAATCTGAAATGCAATTGTATGCTATACAGCAGCACATTCCAGCCTTCCTAGCAACCATAAATACATACATTTGTTATTGTGCCTTGACTAATAGGATGGACCTTGTGACCCTTAAGGAGCTATATTGCCCTCCGTTAACCTTTTATTGAACAATCTAACCACCCATATAGATTGTTAGCTCTAACGAGCAGGTTTTTCAAATCTTTTTTTTTTCCTGATATGTTTTGTATTGCATCTGTATGCGTTTTAACTGTATATCTTGTTGGTAAGCATCATGGATTATGATAGATGGAAATTTTGTGTCAAGAAGCAGAAAAAGTTTCTTGAGTCATACACATTCTTTTTTTTATTAGCTTTCATTATAGCAACACAACCAATGAAACAATTGTTAGGTTTGTTTGATTTAAATTCAGATATTCTCAAAATCTTTATTCAAGTTTTTAAAATGTGATGCCCTCTTTGTTGGTGCTTTAGTGAAGGGGGTGTCACACTGCCAAAATGTAATTACTGTGTCTAGTACATTCTCGCTGGCGTTTGATAGGTTTCTAAATGCTACATTCTTTTTATGGGATATTTCTCACTGCCAAGAATTGCAGGTTCTTTATGGGACTATTGTTGTATGATTTAATGTATTCAGTCCCTCTTTGAATTGTTAAATTGATATTTAATTTGGTAATACAAAGTGCAATGAATACGTGTAAAGAGGAGTAACCGGTAGGAAAACTGTACTGTACTGTGATATGTTTTAATAAAAGTAAATAAATTGGACTTGATTTTGCATTTACAGTCTAAGGAACATATATTTCAGCATGTTTATTTAGGCAGGCACAAAGCACCAGGAAGACTGTTGAGGGCAACATAATAGGGGTTGCTAGTCACATGCATCTCTGAAGCCACTTGTTGGGCAGTATTATTGTACATTATAAATAGCAATGTTCCATGCAATGTACCTAGAAGTGTTCTTTAATCTATGAGTTTATCAGCACTCTGCATAATATAGTTACAATCATAAAACAAGCAAGTTATGCTAGCTTTAAGGCCCAAAGCAATGCAAAAATGAATTTGCTGATTGAAAATATGGAAGTTGTTTTCCTGTTGTTTTTTTTTAAACATTTATACAAGGTAATGTTCCATTTCAGAAGAAGACAATTCCTACTATATGGTCCATCCTACATAGTACATACTGTAAGTCCAGTTGGAAAGAAAAGGAGTCCTAACATTATGTTGTCTATGCAGCTTCTGCAAGCCAAGTCTGTCTAATTACATGCAATGGTGCTTCTCACTCCGCTGCATGCTGGTCCTAGTTCAGCAACCAAAATTGAAGTAAAAAATCAGTGTGATGGCCAGTTGACTAGCCTTTTTAGAAGAGAGCAGCAATATTTAGTATATGTTAAGCTTTATTTGTAACATGGAAGTAAGCTGGGTAGTAAGTAGATAATCAAAATCATGTTTTGGAGGGAAGACCCCATTACTAGGATTATTAGGCCCATTCAGAATATAGGGGTAACCCCCAGACTGTGATTTTGCTTATCTAATGTGTGCCTGCTTAAATTCATATTGAAATAACACTTGAAATGGACTGACGAATGTAAAGTTTAAGATATGCAACCTGTAGACATTATAAAAGTCACCATACACGGACAAAAATTGGCTCCATCAGTTTATTGAATTAATTTTTTTCAACTTTTTTTAACTGCCACACTGCTGAGCCATGAAGATTATTCTACTTCATCTTGTTCAGCTTTAAAATTCTAATGCGCTTTAACTTTTTTTTTACTACGAAGTGCTGAAGTAAGGGTTAAAACACTCTGGGGGAAATTTATCAAAACTGGAGGAGACAAAATCTGGAGCAGATTTGCACTGCAACCAATCAGCTTCTCTGTCTCATTTTCAAATCTTACCTGTGCAAACTGAAGAGAGATGCTGATTGGTTGTCATGTGCTAATGCTCCAGATTCTGTCTGCTCCAGTTTTAATCGCCGCCCTCTGTGCTGCCGTGAAAGAGCCAGAATGCTGCTCTCTTACACAAAGGAGTGGCCTGGCTTTCCAGAAGTCTGATGTGCCTCCACCCACCTAAACACTGCTCCAATCAACAGCAGTACTCTGGAGAGCAAGGCTGTTGATTTGTGTGAGAAAGCTGTGGCCTGACTCTCCTATGTGCTGGAAGCACAGGGTATTTTAACCCTTGCTGCAGCATGTAGCAGTCTCAAAAAAGGGAACGAGCCTCAAATTTATTGCTGTATCTGCAGCCTGTCCACATTAGAATAATAAATAACAAGGGTTCAATCTTTAATACTTCTGCACTGCTATCTGCTCAAAGTTCATGGTACTAATTCATTGTCCAGGTTACAGAGGTTAAATATAAAATTGCATTAGTGAAACTGGAAATAAGTGTGTCATCTGCCTGGACTGAGAGTATATCAGATGTGTGTAAATCAATGGATCCCATTTAAGTTTAATTTATTATATGTGTTTATACTGTTTAGATGTTTGCCTGGAGTTATACAGCTTGAGCTATAAACTTACAAAGAGGTAGGATTTAATATTCTTGCTAAAACACTGTTGTTCATCAAGGGTAAAACTTGTTAACACTGTATAATGTCTGTGGTTGGCTTAAAAATTGGTTTATTAAAAATTAGTGAATTTGTTTGCTTCGGTAAAATGTTTCGATTAAATCAGAACCATTTTTTGCTACATTTTTTTAAGTGAAAAGGTTTGGAATCAATAAGAAAGGCAAAGCTGAATTTTAAGGGTGCAATTGAATGTATCCTGTACATGTACATTCTGGTGGGTATTGAAGTGGGTATTCAGCAGGTGATTCTCGTTTTGTACAAGTGATCTGTACAGCCACACAGATCACTTGTAGCAGCCTGCATAGGTGGTGCCCCCACCCCGCTGTGGTTTTCAGAGTTCTCCGCTCCTCTGGAAGACCTGGGACCATGGGAACTACATTCAGGATGGAGAGCAGGAGCAAACCAGGGAGCATCCATTCCCCAATCTGTTCTGTGATCAGCGCTTCCTCTTAGCAGCTGTCACAATGCCAGCTGAAGTGCCCGTTACACAGGGGATCGGGCACAATGCTATGCTTAATACCCTGTATTGGAGGCCAGGGAAGACACCAGGGGTCAAATAGACCCCTGATATCTCCACAAAGAGAACATGTCACCTCCAAACGCTAGCACATAGGGGATTCTTATCCCCTGTGTGATAGCAATAAAGTTGGGTGAAAAAAAAATTAAAAAGTGACAAAAATAAATAAATAGTAAAATAAATAAAAATGAAACAAAATAAAACCAACCCCGCTAGGCGCACATAGCGTGTACGTAAATGGCGATTGCTGCACACATGTTAGGTATTACCGCCAACGCTGAGAGCAATAATTCTAGGGCCATAATTCGCTGTTAACTCTAAACTGATAAGCGGTAAAGGTTTTAAAAGTGTTGTCTATGGACAATTTTTAGTGCCATCGTTTATCGCCATTGTACGGGTACACACAATTTATAACGCTTTACATGTTTGTTATCTTTTTACTCAATGTAACCCCATCTTTTATATTTTACCTAAACATAAGGTATTAAATTGTGTTTGTGTGCACTAAAATTAATTTAAGTGTTTTTTTCCTAAAAATATAGATTTGATAAACATTTGTGCAAATATTGTGCGACAAAAAAATGCAGCTACCATTTTTTTATTCTACTTTCAGAAAATATATACATGTTTGGTTTTTTAAATTAATTTTCTATCCAAAAATCCAGAATGTAGTATGTGAGAGCAAAAATTAAAAAATTGCTCCAGTACTAAGTTGTTTTTTTCCCAACATTTAGAAAACAAAAACAAAAGAAAATTGATGTAGCTGAAGTTGGTTAGAGATATATCTCAATTTGTTTGTCACCTACGTAAAGTCTACTCAAACCCCCATGTCCAAAGGGTTATGATATTACAGTAAATTCACTTTTTTTTTAGGTATGATAACATTTCTCATGTATCATTAAAGCTTTTGTATTTATCCCAGGACCATGAATCCTACAAGGGATGCCAAATTAATGTTAGTTTATATATTATATAATGCAACTACCCAAGGAAGCACTAATTGGTGTTCATCAAAGCCAGGGAATATCAGTGTAGCAAAGTTACATACCAGGACTGAAATTCAACATTTCAATTAGTCCAGCAAAAGCATCCCATAGTTGGACTAATAAGGTTACCCCCTTGTGCCTGAGTTTATACGACCAATACATATATAATGGGCTTCATCACCCACATATGACAGCTATATAGTTTTCATCACTGGGCAGCATACAAGTACATGCATTTTTTAATACTTTTAAATACAGCAATTCACTCCTGCACAATACAGATATCATAATTAGTCTCAGAATAAGAGTGGTATTCCTCCTGTATCCACTGAGGCTTTGATATCAACATTTAATCCAAATATTCAAATAATTCACATATGGCCCTTCCAATCATATGGCAAATGCCTACTCACAATTCCTTTGATGACAAAGGTGCACGCCCAAATCATTTTCAGATCAAGTAGAAAATAATTCAAACCCGTCTTTCTCAATAACAGGTCAAGTGCCCACTCACAATCCCTTTAGTGGCAGAAGTTCATGCCAGAATAGTTCTAAATCAATGTAAGGATTACCCCACAGCTGCAAGTGCAGTCATGTGGCCACACCTGGCTTCCTCAGAAGTATTTTGTTTTCTGCCAAATTTATTGATTCCATGCTAAGCCTGTCAATAAAGATTGTTTCACCTCACAAGTAATGTGGATGAACCTTGACCTGATGGGAGAATTAGCAGTTCATCATATCTCAGAGGGGCTGTGCAAGAGTTCCCAGTATTCTGGCAGTTGGGAAAAATGTCCATGGGATCTGCATCTCAGGTCAGGGGGAGCAGATGAGGCTAGCACAATCTGTAGACTTTACATGGAGCGTCAATAGGAAATAATTGCCAATATCCAGAAATCAGGGGAATGCAACAATATGCTGCCCTATTTGCTAAGCACTATTCATAGACTGTGACATACTGCTAACATGTAATGAGGTGGCCACAGGTGCACTTAAAGTTGTTCAACTAACATTAATGCTAGTTTCATCTTAGCAGCCATGAATTTATATGACAAATAACATACTGTTTAATCTTCCTCTAGCAGCGGAATAATAAATGTTAACAATAATTGCAAACGGTAAAGACCCACCTTTCATTGGTTTCAGTATATGATCTATTCTGCATCCTAACCGCTAGTTAGTAATGAAACTTTCTTTTAATACGCTAAAACATTTTAATAGGCATATCTCCGTACAATCCTTCCATAATCATTCATAGAGAGTTATGTGCCTCCAGGAACTACTCAATCTTGCTACAGCTCAATAAACACAAAGCTGTGGCTCACAGTATTTCAGTAAATGAAAAACCTGTCACAAAAAAGATGTCAAGAAGGGTAGGGTATACCAAATGTGTAGGAAATGAATCTGCTGTTTGATGGAGTTTAATATATATTAAGTGTGCACATATACTGTATTTGCAAGCGTTTTTATCTACCTTACTATTACGCCATTGTGGAAAAAAAACAGTTGGTGTACTTAATTTTCTGGAGTGGGGTTATACATTTCGCTAAGGCTTTTGATACGGTACCTCATAAACGCTTACTTCACAAGCTAAGAGCTATGGGCATAGACGGAAGGGTGTGTACATGGATAGAGAACTGGCTAAAGGAACGGGTACAGAGAGTATCAATAAATGGCGCCCTTTCAGACTGGGCTAGTGTTATTAGCGGTGTGCCTCAGGGTTCTGTGCTGGGACCCATGCTTTTTATAGCACTGCAGAAGATATGCATGCGTTACCTGTGCACCCTCTGTTTACCTGTGATTGAGCTGCGATATAGAGTGCAGATCTAGGGAAAATAAAAAGATCCACTCTGATTGGCTCTCTTGTAATTGCTGTGAACAGTGGTGGGTACCAGAGATGGCAGGAACTTGAGGGAGGCTGTATTATCACTGCATAAGAGGATGGTCAGACCCAGAGCCAAAGCACAGCCAGCAATTGAGGGAATCCAATGCACAAAAAGTAATAATGTAACATGGAGAGGGAAAAGTAGCATGGAGAGGGAAGTGAGACTAAAAGTGGTAGTGTAGAGTTAAAGGGAAGGGAATTGAGTAGTTGAGGTTGAAATCACAATCTATGAATACTGAAACACAATCAGGAAATGCAGTCTGCTAAAGTGGCTTTTAAATAACCACCCCACGCCTTCTATGCTGACAAGACGTTTAAAAACGTAATCAGTTTAAATGCTCATACACAAACCAGACGCGCTGTGATTGCACTGAGTATGACACCCCCACATAAAATGTATTAACCTCCCTTCTGCCTGTACATGTGTGAGTATTACATACCTCTCCACCATAGAAAATAACGGTAACAGTTTTTTTCCCTTTACATATTAAAAAATCAAATATTGCCAAAAATTGAAAATTATTTCAATACTTACCGTAATTCTCCCTTCCTGGTGCCTCTCCATGGCAGCATACCCATGATATACCTTTGCCCCTAATCCCACCAACAGGACCAGTGTAAATCTATAAAAGTGAGGCATTACCCCCACCTATCATTCTAGCTAGACCAAGACAACTCAAGAAGGAAGGGAAAGATATGATTTCATGGATAGGCACCAGGAAAGGAAACTTACAGTAAGTATTGATAAAGTTTTCCATTTTCCTGGTGCCTACATGGCAGCATACTCATGATAAATAAGCTGACAGGGTGGGATGCATATTGATAGGTGGGAGTATTGTCTCACTTTTATAGATTTACAATGGTTCTGTAGGTGGGTTTAGAGGCGGGCAAATACCATGGGTATGCTGCCATGTAGGCACCAGGAAAAAGCTCTATCTGTCTCCAAAAATGATATTCAAATTCATTTAAGTGCACTATTGTATGACCAGGTAATTGCCAGCCAACTTGCCACAGTCGTGAAAAATGGCCTGGCAATGAAGGAATATATACCATACATGCTATCACTCAGGTGCTTGATTAAGTATATTCAATTTTCTATTTTTTGAAGCTGTTATGTTAGAATGCCACACTCTGTTATCTTCTGCATCCCAAAAAACAAACCTGTTGCCATAAATTTTCTATCTGGAGCCTGTGTTGAAATTTTTTTTTAATAGTGAATCTTTGTGCAAATATGCAGTGAACTACTGTTGTGTTTCTAGTTAACCACTTGCTGCCCGCAGCAATTTCTTACACACATGATAAAATCTGAATTGGTGGCTAGAAAACAGCTTCAGACCCCCAGACAATTATATATTTTCTGAATGCAGAGGCCCTGTAGAATAAAAAGATGCTATTTGTAATTTTTTATATTGCATGGTATTTGCGCAAATGTTTATCAAACAAGTATTTTTAGGATAAAATACACTAAAATAAAATTTAGTGCACAGAAACAGAATATAATAACCAATTTTTGGTAAAATATAAGAGACGGGGTCACACTTGGTATATAGATACCAAACATGTCAAGCCTTAAAATTGCGTGAAACCGCCAAAAAACTACAATAACCAAAATTTCCCATAGGCGACGCTTTAAACACTTTTGCTGCTCATCAGTTTAGTGTCAACAGTGATTGATGGACCTAGAATTATTGCTCTCACTCTGACACTTGCGACGATATTTAACATGAGTGGTGCAATTTTCGTTTTTGCACGTAGGAACATCCGAAGCGTGTTTGCGTTGTGTGTGCATGCACATGGGGGAATTTGATTTTTAAAAATGTTTTTGTACACTCAACTTTATTGCTATCACATAGGGGCTAAGAAGTCCCCTATGTGATAGCAAATATAATGTGACAGCTCCTCTTTATGATAAATACTTTTCCTTGTTGCACTCCTTACTGAAAAATCCCTTGTAGTGGGGGGGAGGTGTGCTCGCAGTGACTGCGGATGGCGCCGCAAATATCAGCAATTGTGTAGAGATGTCACCAGCACACCAAAATCCTTCTTAGGATAATCAAATGTTCATTTATTGAAGTTCCTTGTCATATAAACAAGTGCTTTTGGGGTCACACAGGGTCCCTTCATCAGGCTTAGCATTGACTAGGTCCTCTTTATGGAGACATCAGAGGTCTTTCAGAGCCCTAATGTCACCTAGGGACCCCAAAGAAGCTGATGAAGCATAGATCTGCTTCACCAGCTTCTCTGCCTCTAGGAGCCAGAGAATGTGTACACCGGAAGTGATGTTCAGCAGCTGGATCCATCAGGGGAGACCCACCATGCCGGTCCTGGGCTCTCATGATGGCGGCACTGGCAGCGGAGGGGGGCACGGCACCGTACAAGCGATCTGTGGACTGTACAGACGCCGGATCGCTTGTATTTAAACAGCAATTGCCATCTGTTTAAAACGGTACTAAGAACACGGCTGCAGCAGGATGATGATGTACATTTATGTGAACCCGCTGGAAGTGGTTAAACATGTGCAAAGAAAAAAGTGTACTAAAGTTTTAACTCATGTCATCGTGCTGTGAAGAAAAGCCTCATCTTGGTTCTTATGTGACAAATATTACTGGCAAATTTCAAATCTCTTAGCTTTCATGTCAGTCATGAGCATCCAATGAACCTGTGGCTTGTCCTGGAACTTTTTTCAATAATCATTTTATTAAGTTTTCAAACAACCACATATAGTAGTAATGGGACTTTAAGAAGTGTCAGACTTGCATTATAAATATTCAAAAACATTTTATTTTAAAGATTAAAAATCTATAAATACATAAAAAACATCATAACAATTGATTCCCTGATTCTTGCACAATTAGATAAACAGCATATTGTACAATTATACGTTTAATTCATACACGTCATCCAGATTAAATTCATATATTTTCTTTCCATAAATTGGATGTTATAACCGATGGCCCTCCAACGCGTTTCACACGTGAAGCCCGATTACTACTATATGTAGTTGTTTGGAAACTATATTACTTATTAGGGGTGAGGTCTCAGACCACTTGGAGGTGGAGGATCCGGGCAGCATATTTTTGAAAATCATTTTATTAAGGAAGCTTTGAGTACAAAGGGGTAATAATAAAAATAGGTTTAAAGACAAACAAGAAAATCCAATAAAATATATACAGGGTGAAGCTGCTTTACTAAAGGAGATTAGAATCTTCACACAATAAATTGTGTGAGTATTTACTTCAATTATCACACAGAAAAGTTTTATAATCAAATTTCTTTTTTTTACATCAAGAGTTAAAATAATTCCCAAGTATTAAAACCTGACCTACATCCCATCCTATAAGAGAGTGGATTAATGAAATTAAAAGCTATGTTATATACAAAGAAAATAGATTTTCCTCTTGAAATAAAACATAAATATTTTTAAAGCTCATCTCTGGGCAAATAATCGCCCATCCTGCAAATTGTTTTCCTTCTGAAGCAAGTTATACTCACCTAAGCCTGCCATTCAGGTCCCTTCCTGGCACAGTTTCTGGGTGCAGTGAACTGCTAATCCAGCACTGCAGATGTGGCCGTGATGGCTGGTCCTGAACAGTCCCCTGACGCTGATGTCACTCCTCTTGGCAGCCAATAAGTAGTGTCTATGCCATGCAGGCAGTGATGTGGGCAACCGAAGAATGACCCCACCTCGTATAAACAGAAGAGGAGAGAAGATTTGGGACTTGAGCGTCCTCTGACCAACTGGATTTTAGGGGTTTGTTTCTAATGCAATCAGTTTTTAAATTTGGATGGATGGTTTAAATTCAAAGAAAGAAATATAAAAAAAATTGCTCTTGATCAAATATGTATTGTGTGTCCAAATTCACACAAAAAATGTATTTATTTATTTTTGTATTCTGATACAATTTGGCTGATTTACTAAAGGAGTAAAAAAATGATTTTTATTCAATTATCCAACCATGTGCAGAAGAAATAACAGGAATCTGATTTTCTCATAATTATATAATGTAAAGTAAAATGCATCATAGGACACAATGTTGCCCATTCTATTGATTGGAATCCTGAGAGATAATTATTTCTGTAAAGGAAGTAGGCCATGTTGGTACAGTTTACATTGTAGTTTAATTAAAACATTTATTGTTTGGTGGCATGATTAAATTAGTAAAGGAAATCAGTGTAATTGACTGGTGTACAAGAGATACAGGATGAGACAAAAGATGAGCATAACAATCAGGCAACTGCTTCTTTTATAAGGAGGTCAGCAATGGCAGCCCATATGTTTCCCTAATAAAAGTTTTCTACTGATCCATGGGTTGCCTTTTTTAATCAATTTTTTAAAGGAACCAGATGGAAAATTGTCAGATGACCAATGACTTCAATCAGTCAGCTTCAGTTACACTTGGGGTTTCTTGACATCCGCAGGTGGTGGTTGTCAGAATACATAAGCCGGCAGGTAAGATTCCTCAATCCATGCACTTTGGCATGGATGTTTTGATGTGTTGTGTTTAGTGTCCTATCTCTGTGCCGGGTAATTGAGGATACCACTATCCCTTCCTATGGGTCTTCTGATGCTAATCAACACCGACTTATTAAAAGCTGTTGATAGATATTGTGGTGACATTTTATAGAGCAATATTAGCTTTTTTTTATTAAAGGTTTCACCAAGCTTTTAGATTTCCTTTAGCAGTTTTTAAAGTAAGAGAGACAAGCAAACATAAAGTCAGGTTTTGGAGAATCACATGGTAACTACTGTAACTTAAGCGTGCACTGGTAAATAAATATATCTAAATTTAAATGGAGTACATGAACATGTGGATTAATGACATTTGTGAAAAAAAAATGGTATCATACACTGAATTTGTTCTTATTTAAATTTTATGTAAATCTGCTTTTTCATTGATATTTGAGTGGGCACAGTTACTTTTTTGCAGAACACTTTCCTAAAATGGCTACATGTTCTTCTTTAATTGAAATCCTGATTGCTTTCACTGACCTGTCATAGGCTGTCACCTGGGCTCACTGACATGCCATGTTTTGTCTTGTATTTTATAGTTACTCATAATGAAAGTGGTAAATGAGCAATTACAGAACCACACTTTGTATGGATTAACCATTAGTACTGGAGATTTTCTTCAGATTACATATACTGTAGTTTTTCGTCTTTTATAAAAGAATAATTTAAAGAACATTTAAAAATGTTCTACTAGGAAACATAATGTTCTTGCTGACATTACAGAGTTGTTTGAGCTAAACTTATCGTCCTATTCTGGATATTTTTTATATTGAGGAAAGAATTTGAAAGGGGGGTATAGCAGAGCTGTCAAATGTTACGATATGTTTTCTAGTCAAACACATTTACAGCTGTAAAATTTCTTCATTTTTAGCAAGGAAGAAAACACTACGTGAATACAAAGGCTGATCTATCCCCACCATAAGGCTTTTTACATTCAATTTAATTAAAGTCAAAGTTAAAAGGCTGAGGAGGAGCTGGAATGTGTGTCATTATAAGTCATAAGTCTGAGATGCACAATGAAATACTGCCATATTGGACCTGGGATATTGGGACAGATATACTATACAGTATACAGTATATACACTATATATGGTGAAGCACTTGCAGGTGGGATTGCAGACTGTGTGCAAGTGTCACCAAAGGTTTTTCAGCCTTCTCAGCTACAGATGGCAATAGACTCCAGGATTTTTGTCTGTGCTTGAGAAACAAACTATTTGTTTTGTAACCCTTTGTGTGTGATAAAGTTTCAATCTCTAGGTCCACATCCTATCTGATAGCTAGACCTCATGAATTAGTCTCAGCTATTCACAGGCTTACATCTGCGGTGGCAGTCTGCTGCTGGGCGAAAAGGCTAAGTGCTGACAGAACACTAAAAGGTACATGAGCTGCCTGCTTGTTTTGGGAAACCCATTAGAGGGCACCCTGTTAGACAGGAATTTAAATGAGTTTAGATAGTGGCTTGGATGAGCAGATGTCTTGTTTATTTTATTTTATGGACTTGCCATATAAAGCCCTTCTGCATTGAAACTGTGTTTTGTTTGATGTCTTGCTAATTAAAAGTGCAGGACAAACCAGCTTGGTCTGCTCCTGAGGACTATCTTTATCAGCTCTATCAGCCTCTTATCTCCATAGGAGTCGCTGTGCTGAGAGAGACACATCATATTAGGTGCTGATGGTACTAAAGACTGGGACATGAGGTTGCCAGTTGCCCCCACAATACACGCGCCTATGAAATGTGAGTAGGCTTATGTCACTGTTTGCCAAGCTTGTTCTGGTGGCACACCTAGGAACTTAGATTGGTAGGCACATGTGTTCTGTTACAAGAGAAGGACACCCAGTGGAGAAATTATTAAACTCCGGAAGCCTCATCACATTGCTGGCATGCAGCTTAGTGGATCCTGCCAAGCTTGGCTCAGACCGAATGGAAGTACATTGTATAAATACAGCCATATACAGGCATTACCAATACAAATCTGTTGCTGTAGTAAAAGAGTTGAGAATTTTCACATAATAAATGTTGTGAATATTCACTTCAACTATCCAGTTGTGCAGATAAATAAACACAAATTTGCTTTTCACATAATTGGATAATTGATTGTCTGACGTTTCTTAACTCCTTTAGTAAATCACTAAGCATGAAATGTACATTACATTAAATTTTCATCCTAGAAAAAAGAAACAGATATACACTGTGCAACTACTTCTCTGTAGGCATTGAAAACCTTCAAAGGTAATTTACAAAGATTTTGCTCACATTTTCTTTACTACAGAAAGTATTAGCAAGAAATTAAACATATTTTTCTTATTTACGTCAGGTTATATAAAACATTGAATATTAATATTATGTGGTCTATCCAGCCATCACGTGGAATTCTAGTCTCCTTTTTACATGGTTAGAAATTTCAGATTTCCAGGAAATGCCACATTGTTTACCACATTCAGTAGCTAAAGCTGAAGTAGTAAGAGGGAAGACTAATCTCTTTATCAATAGGATCAGTATAAGGTTTTAGTTAGGAAATTCAAACCTCAAGGCAGGCTGCTTCTGCTTTGCTGTCTTGTAAGATATTTGTCATTGCTTCTTTATGCATAACTTACTCACTAATAAATGACCCTGCAAATCTGAAACTGACAGCTTATTTGCTGATGATATATATTTGTACATAAAGATTGTTATTTTTCATAGTTCTGGCACACAAAGCTACTGCAAACTATTTAGGCTGCAAAAAACCCTGAATATTGTGTTCTAGTACATGCATTAATCACTTCTCAGAATGACGCTGTTAATAAGAACCTCTAGAATATCTTAGTTATACAAAGATACAGCATGATGCTTTTAAAGAAGTTGTGTAGTCAAATATGAAGTCTGTCATTAGATATATAGGAGTATGTTTTATAATACAGGTGTAGTTTTATGTACTGAGACTGTAGATGTGAGCAGTGGAGGCAAGTTGTTTCTAGAAATAATTACATTCCTACAGTAACACCATATTAAAAGTCTATATATAATTGCACAAGAGTTTCATTTGCAATTGAGGAGATGCAGTTAATATTTAGCACCCCTTCCCCCTAGCTGACATAGACATTCTTTAACTTTAGCGATACAATAGCATTTCTTATTTCCATGAATAAGAACTTCCACTGACAAGCAAGTGTCTTTTTTACATTCTGTTGTTGTGTTGCAAATACGACAATTTCTACATTGTAGATGATCAACATGACCTTTACTTTACCTGAGTCTTAACTTTTTCTGATTGTTGCATATGATCTCAATTATAGTTTCGCGTATACACCTCGATCTAGCACCGTGATGTTCATTGTATGCATTTGTCTTTGACAAGACTGATCCCAAAGAAGATCACTTTTTTTTCCAATTTATTGTTTCTGTGGACTGTCTAAAGCTAAAAAAATATATATTTTTTTCCTAATGTCACTTCGCTGCAACCAACATTAATTCGTAATTATCTAACGCATCTAAAAATTAACCAAAATGTCGTATTCGGACGAATCTGAATCCCAAAATAACGAAAAATACGAGACAAAAAATAAATACATTTTCTGCTATTTATATGGCCATTTTGTTTGCCTGGTGGATGTTCTACTGTTAAAGAAATTCAGTATCTTTTGTGTTGAGGACTTTATCCCATTGCCATAAGATGAACTGTTTATGTTTATTTTATATGGCTAAAGTCAAGCCTTCACATTAACAATTTTTATTAATTTTCTACAATACACAAAATACAACATACAAAAACACGAACTTATAAGGCTCTCCCAATATTATCTTTTACAAAACACAATATAGACCGATAAAACATCAGTCTAGTAAAGCAACATAAATGCTAAATATACCCAAGTTTTTTATAGTCTGTATCAATTACTCGAGCTTATGGCCAACCCTGGCCCTGAATCCTGGTCCCACAAATCAAGCCTTACATTGATGTCAAATACTCAAACAGACAAACAATGGAATGAAACAGTATAACTCAGCAACAAAAAAAATGTATACACAATTAAAGGAGAACTATGAGGTGAGTGCTTTTCACTCACCTCATAGTTACAGCAGTATACTGAGCCTAGGGTGGCGGGAGGACGCTCCCATCACGCCTCCCGTTACCCTAAGGAGAACTACAGTTCTCCTTTAAGGTCATAAGAGGGTCCACCCACTTACTCTGTCTGCTCATTCAGATTTGTTAAAGTCTCCTATCAAATCCATTAGATCTCTTTAAGTTGAGAAGAAGTTAGGGAGTTAGATGTGGTGCTTCAATTTAGTCTTGAGGGTTATGAGGAAATATTTAGGAGCAAAGGTTCTATGTCTCTTAGCAAGCATGATATCAGGCTTGTCAACCTTTTGCATAGAATATTTGTTGTTTTCAGTGTAATTGAGTATAGAAGCCGATGTCACCAATGGAAGAAACTTTCTTTTGATGAAAGCATGATCTATACATGAATGTGAAATGTGAGAGGTTAGGGGAAAGAAGGGAAAAAAGGGGTGCATTAATAGGTGTATTCATACTTATCAGTTGAAAAGTGTGAACTTGTCTGCCAGCCAAACTGTCTGGGTTCCTCAATTACAAACTGTAGAAGTGAAATGTACATTACAGGGGGAGGGCTTTAGAACACAGTAGAGCACAATTGTAGCCATTACAAGCATTGTATAATATAGAATATATCCCAAAACTGTGCTTATTAATTATTTTTTCCTATTCCTGATTGTGTAAGCTGCAGTACTGTTAAGTGGAGACCCACTGTGAAAATCCAATTATGTATGTGTTGCACTGCGTATACTGTGATTAACACTAATTGTATAGTTATATTAAACATGCATCATTTCTAAACACCATATATAAAAGTAGTGTATATACCAGTGCAAATATAGATGTATACTCTTACACTGTGAATGTACTCTATAAATTTTTCCAAAACAACATTTTTAACCTTTCAAATATAAATGTCATAAATACACCATCAAATAATATGTTATTGTATGGTGTAATGTGATTAATGTGCACCTCCTTTGTTGTTTACAAATTATGACTCATTCAGTGAAACATAAGTGCACTTTCCGTTAAATAAAAATAGTCCATTCCATATATCTATGATCTTCAAAAAGGAAAAGAAAATCCTTCCACACCACCTCTGTGTTTCAATCAATGATCCGCACTCACCATATAATAATGGCCACCTTGTTATAGATGAGCCCTATACGCTTTTATTCAGAAGTTTGCTTAGGTAATCTTCACTGCTTCTATCCTCCGATATTCAGAGAAAGATGAGCGCCTCTATATTCCCACTTCATTATACTTCCCCACTCTTTATACCGAGTTTTCTCTCATAGAAACTAAAAAAAAAACCACACGTAGATGCTTCTCATTGTCCAGCTCTTAACACGTATTTTATTAAAATAACATAAAATACACTTACAAACAAATCAGCGCATCTGTGTTGAAGAACAGCGTTCACCATTATTTGCATTCTACGTGTGCCTGGAAGCGGCGGTGCATACTGTATCTTAAAGGGTTAATAAACCCTCCAGTGTTTTTGCATATATCTACTGCTAGCAAGCAGTAGATATATGCAAAAAGTGTAAAAAAAAAACAAACACTTTAAAAGAGGTTAATACTTACCTGTGTCTTGCCCGCGCGCTCCCGTCCAAAAATGTGAAAATTCTCAGGCGGCCGCAAAGCATCTTGGGGCGGGCGCATGCGCAGTTCACATTTTCGTCCGGTAGACGAGGAGAGACACGAGGTAAGTCTATGGACGGCATGCACCCGCATGCAGACACCGTGGGATAATGGGTGTCTGGGTTAATGGGTTAATTAACATTGGGGGAGGGAAAAATATCTTTGACTTTAACATCACTTTAAGTTATTTTATTAAAAGACATTAAACACATCGGAGACCAGTAGCTGAAGCACATTTAAAACCAAAACCTAAAATGTAAAATATTGCAGCTTACCAGTCCATAGATAAGGACATTAGTCTGTTAGCTTTAATTTTATTTTCTCATGTAATCATGTGAATAACACACCTGTCCTTGCGCTCAGGAGGCTACATCCTTCACTCCACTGTAACTGTGGAGGGGAGCCCGGGCTGTCACCCAAGCTGCTCTAATGATAGGCTTTAGTGCAGCTCATATAAAGTGACAAGGACACTGCATTTCTGGCAGGATCAACAGGTATTTGCTGTATTTGCTGAAAATATTCTTCGCTTAAAAAAATTATTTAAGGACTGGTAGGCTGCAACATATTTAATTTTTGTTCATGGGTTTATATATCCTATAAAGTTGCAGCTTTATAATTGGTGTAGCTGTCATACTGCTTCTTGTCTCAAAGACCTTCAGTAAAACTGCCCTACTCCATGCTTTTTGTCCATCCTTGAAAGAGGATAGTTTATAAAAGGTATTTGGTGGGAGGTTATGGAAGGGACACTTGTTTTAAAAAAAAAAGTTTATTAAAGTTTTTCACAACAACATAAAGATATATTTCTGCAGTCCATCAATCAGACATACAAAGGTGGGATATAAAAAAGAGGACATTAAGCTTTTAAAACGAAGAACATCAACATATATCAAACAGAATCAGACACAGACCCAGTTAGTATTATAATCAATCAAAGAAGAGTGCCGGCCAGTTACTCCACCTCTAGCCCCCCCAAGGTATTCGACAGCTTGGCCTTCAGATACCATTCTGTATATTGGAACGTTTTTACTATAGATATTACTTCAGCAGCAGAGAAGGATTTGACCAAGAAATAGCGCCATCTGTGGGGGGCACTTGTTTCACTGTCTCTATATTATATTTCAATAATTACTTATACAGTGTCAATGAGTACACTCAGTAACTAATTTTCAAATTAACTTTGTTTATTGTTCATAACCCTGTTCAAAAACTAGCTATATCAGCAACTATAGTTTCATGCGTATTGATGTGTAGCCCTACGGGATATGTTATTTATACATACCATATGTTGTATTAGGTAAATGTTGGTGTTGGTTAATTAAGGTTTAAAGATTTGGTACAAAATGCTGAGCTATTTTTAATATAATTGTATAAGTAATTGCAAAGGAGACAGCTAATAATTTGGATAGTGCATATATAAAAATAAAAAAATCTAAAATAAATCTTAGTCACTAAAAATGAGTGCCTAGTTTACAGAAAATGTTGTAGTAAATTTTAAATATACTATATACCTAACATGTGTAATGTGTAAATCTACCATGATCAAATATATTAATTATAGGCATATATTAGAAAACAAAATAGCTGAAATAGCTGTGCCTAAAGCCTGTCAGTTAAAAAAAAATCTGGAATAAAGGTCTGGGCCAGAGAAAAGCTTTCATACTTACCTCTCTGGTAGTCAGTGTCTCTTAACTTTTCTCCATTCCAGCACTGCAGCCTTCATCAAACTTCCATTCGTTTTGGATTCCGATTTGGGTCAAATGTAAGTTCTTATTGTATGTTTTCCTTCTATTTTGTTCTCAGTTTCACCCCACACTGTTCTTTTCAATAAAGCCTCAAGATTTTTTCACACAGTCTGGTTCATTGAAGGATAGGAGGCTTTAGCTGCATGGTGACTAAGACAGAACAGCCACTTTAAGGGCAAGAGAACATCAGTGAATGTTTCTGCTCAGGTTCTAGCTGGGTGTGTTAAATTTGTATATGTTTTCTCCTGCAATGAAACTAAGAAACACTGACACTGTACAGGAGACAATCCAAGGTGCCTTCATCATACCTTATACAGACCTTTCTGATCTAGAATATTTGCATTGCACCCTCTATATAAAGGCAAAGGTCTGCTCAGGCACCCAGCACTGTAGGACATGTGTTTGATCTTTAGTCTATCCAGGCATTGCTCATTTTAAGTATTTTTTTTGTTAAGGTGGTAAGTATTGCAGACTGTGCAAACCCGGGGAGACCACAAACTCTCACAGCAGAGCTTTAAGTGAATATACTGTATGCTGTTGTGCAATTGCTTAGAAGAACTGTTACTGTTCTGTACAGATACCAAGCCTTCTGTTGCAGGCAAGGATCATCCATGGGTCATGCTAAAAATGTAAATGTTCACTCCAGTTAAGATTAAAAATAAGAGATATGTTTTGGGATCAATGGCTGCTTGCTCAGTACATCATGTTTTCATCCAGAGATTGCATATATAATCTGATGATCCTGGAACTTGCCTGCTTGAGGTTTCCGAAACAGCAACTGATACCTCTCACATTCAGAAAACCTGATTTAAGAAAAAAAATGCCAGTAATATGAAGCTTCTTACCACTCACATTCATTACAGATAAATGGCCAGTATGAATAATACCACTGAAAATCCTTATAAGCATTTAAAAATGTCCTCTAAACACACATAAACACATTTTTGTAAATGCCAGTGTGAATGAGGACTTATAACTCTTTTAAAGCTATAGTTCCTTTCACTACAGAGCTGTTTTGGATAAATGCTCATACAAAGACATGAACTGGCTTTACTTCTGGGCAGAGAGCCAATACCTAGAACAGGCATATCTTTTAAATGGAATAACTTCTGAAATGTTTCATGTTGTATGGAAATAAAACCAGAACCCTTTTTAATCACTTTTGTTATCCCCTACAAAGTACATACTGACCTCAGTAAATGTAGCTGTGTACTCATGTGTAACCTGTTTTTCTAAACTGAGCCTACTAATAGCAGCCTGATGGTCCTTTGAAAGGTCTGACGCTAACTCTTGCTCTTTCACCTACCAGTTATATGTTTCAGGTTGGCACTATTTAAACAATGCTAAATCCACAATTGTTTTGAAAAGAAAAGTTGTTTAAAAAGCAAAGTGTAGAAAATAAATCTTCTGTACACCAGAACCTTTCCAAGAGATCACTGAATGCTTGTGTATGACAGTTTGTGTATAACTCATTAGCATTTTGTAAAATGCTTGCTTTCTAATATATCCAACATACATCTCTCCTTACTACAGTATTTGATCTCTATGTGTTTTCCTAACCCCAACTAAACTTTTGTTTTGCAAAGGATGTATATTGCTTTTACCTTAAGGTTACCAGATTTTTAAAATGAAATCCAGGGACACCCTACTGACCACACCCACAAACCACGCCCACATTTGTATGCACACCCACAAATCATGCCAGTAGAAATAAGTTAATTAATAAGAGGTGAGGTGATATATACAATAAGGGGGGCAGAGGTGAGATGATATATACAGTAAGGGGGGACAGACGTGAGGTATTATATACAGTGAGGGGGGACAGACGTGAGGTATTATATACAGTGAGGGGGGACAGAAGTGAGGAATATACAGTGAGGGGATAACAGAGGTGAGGTGATGTACAATGAAGGGGGGCACATTTGAGGCTCTCCGAGGGGGGGTTAGGGTTTTAAGAACACTGAACATTGGAAGGAATGCTCGGCACCCCAGTCCAGCTCACAAGATGGCGGCCATATTTTCAAGACAGTCCGGAGCAGCAGGCGGTGGACCCCTGTACGGAGCGCATCATGCAGGGATTCCCCAGATCCCCAGACATCAGCAGGTGTGTGTAGTGGGCCAGGAAAATGAAAACGGCATGTGACATCATGGAGTGGGATCAGTGCTCATCGTAGAGTTGATGAAGGGGTGGAATGAGAATTACAGCAAACGGGACAGTGCTGGCAGAGACTGGGGGAGGGGCTTTGAAGTGCATGAGCAACTAGGTCATACACACCAAAACCAGAAACACCCACAGTGCAGAGAACAGAAATAGTTTTTGAGTTACTATGATTACCTGTACCTCTGTATGTCATGCATCTACATGGGTCGTGAATGATTGCATGCTTTTAGCTAAAACCACTGTCTGTGGAAGGGAGTTCCACAATTCTACAGCTCTCACAGTAAATAATCCCCTTCGCAGTTTAAGAACCTTAAACCTTTTATCTCCAGTTTCAGATGGGGGCCTCTTTCTTCTTGAGTTAACTAACAGTAAACAATGTATTACTAATTTTTTCCTTTCCCTCCCCCGATACCCTAGTTTAAAAGCTCCTCCAGTCTTCTAACCTTTTTCAGGCAGTAGCACAGTCAAAGATAAAAAGTCCTTTCAAAGAATTGCTACAGTGATTTAGAGAGTCACTTGCAGCCAGCTTCCTACTTTACCCACTTATACTCACTGGGTAATAGATAATTAAATATAGTGACAGAGCCTTCTCATCCCTGTCATTGTTTATTTATCCTCCTGCCATCTGGTTGGTGTTATAGGACAATGAAAGCCCACACAACTAGGCTTAAAAAATAGTTTTTATCCAGTGTGTGGTTGAATCAATCACTATATAATTAATAGTAAAATGTTTATACGTGTCTTATTATTATAAATGTGTGTATAGATTTTTATTATTGTGTAATTGTGTTATCATTTAATTGGAGAATGCAAATCGACATTTTGGTGTATATTTTTACACAATGACAATAAAGTCATATTAGTAACATGCATATCCAAATGAAATAAAACTGTTTGGCTGGAGTTGGGCTTCATTGTCAATGTAAGTGCCTGACCTGGGTAAAAAAAAAATTGGCAAAAAAGTGCATGTTCCAAATTCGAAAATAATGATGTAATATCCAGGACTAGGACATTCTAGGAAAATTCTTTAATAAGTAAAAAATTGCAGTACACCAAATAATGTATTTAGTGGTCTAATGGTCCAGAGTTTCTTTCATATGTTTCGGAGATAGTATTGTTGAGATTTATGCAGCTTTCACCTATGTCCAAGCATTGTGTATTATTGGGGTGTATTGTTGTCATTGTTTGATGTACTATTAATGTTATTTCCTGTTGAAGGTAAAATGTCTGTTTAACTCAAGAAAAGTTGGATGCAACAGCATAGACATCTCAATGGCAGATACCTTGAGGGATGTACGACAGCAGTGGGTGACCGAATTCTATTTAGCTACCATGATTTCCTGCACTGTAAATTTTCTGCTTTTTCTAAAGGAGAGCTTCAGGACATATAATTAAAATGGATAGTGGGCGGTAAGTATTATGTGTTATCTGAGATACAGTATGTCTTGATTAAATTTGATTGTATCCACAGCACATTGGTAACATTAGCAAGATGCTTCCGGTCCATATGCAACTTATGTCCTCTACCTACTTTTTATGAATTGATTTGGTTGCTGAAAAAGAAAGACCTATAGAAGTTTTTAAAAAAAAGAAAAACAAATCCATTCATAAAATAGCAGGGACAGGAAGCAGAGAGCAAATGCATAGAAAGAATGAAGCTAATGGTACAGCTGCACTTCAGGCAGTTTTTTGAGAGTTTTAGCTCAAAAAGCTAAACACAAAGGTATTTGCTAAAACATTACACTTGCTTATGCCTGTTTTTTTTATTATATTTTTTGGAATTCACCTTTAAATAAATACATTAGTGTCACAATGTTAAAAATTCGTTTTAGTGGCCTTATGCTGCCACCTGGAGGTGACTGTAAACTGATCGGTCAGTTTTCCCAAGAAATGGTTATTGTGAATCATAGTATTATCCAGAAGGATATCTCTATCATATCTCTATAGGTTGAACTCGATGAACATGTTTCTTTTTTTCAACCTGACAAACTATGTAAATATGTAACTTACTTTGGAAGATTTAGACAATTCTCAGCAGTGGAAGAACCAACAGTGTATGATTTAGGGCATGCAACCAATCCCAAAATTGCAAGGTTGGATGGAGCCCGGGCTGCCACCCTCAATGCACCAATGTAGAGAATAGTGGGCAAATCCTGTGCTAGTGAAGTCTTTTAAAAGATACTGGTGTAAGTAGCAGTCAGCAAAAGAATTGTCAGTCTCTGTCTGTTGGTGGACATGGACATTTTCTCGAACGCGCTACAAAAGCAGTTTTTTTGTAGCGCAGTTCGAACGCGCTACAAAACGCCCAGGTGTGAACCGGGCCTAGGAGCAAAGTAGTTTTTTATTAATGGGGATTCCAGCTTTATCATTTACTTGAAAGAAATAAGGAATGTGGGGTACTGATGCTGAATTGTTCTTCTGAATATACTAGATGACGTAATAACTTTAAAGTGCAATTCCAGGTAAATCCAGGTTGCCTGGTCATTATGCCGATTGGTCAGGAAAAAGCTATATTACTTACATGAACCCAGCTCACCCAGCACTCTCCTCTTTTCCCCTCTGCTCTGGCTGTGGACTGCATCCTCACATACAGCAGGGATATGAATCCTGCGTTGTACCTAATGACGTCAATGGTCCTTAGACCACCGGAGTGAAGGGGAAAACAGACTGTGAGGACTAGTCTAGCATCCTGGAGGGACTGGGGATGAGTAAGTAAAACAGCTATTTGCTGTCCCCTTGGCAATTAACCCTTGCAGTGTGAAGGAGCCCCACTGCAAGGGAAAACTTTTGTAAAATAAAATAGTCTGCGCTTCTGGAACTAACTAAAATAAATTAAACCCGAAAGCAGCTAAGAAAAAAGGAGAAAACTCCTTAAATTAAACGAAAAAGATTGAATCAAAGCGCTAAAGGTGTAAACTATGAAGATAATAATATTGAATACAATCAAGTATTTAAGTGAAAAATCGAGTGATCCAGTGAAGATAGTAAGTGGACCGGGGCTGGGTATTTTAACCTCAGCCTAAGATATGGTTGAATTGATTATAAGTATCAATAAATGTCTTAAATAAAATTGTACCAAAAGAACTGTGAGAAACGAAAAAATGAATAAATTTGTGTCAAAGGAACTGTGAGAAACGGAAAAAAACAAAGAACTAAAGGTAACACATAAGTGAATGGTTGTGAAGAACTAGTGACAGTAACAAGTGTAAAACAGAAGTAATAATGAAGTGTTACATTAGGTCAAAAGTCAGAAATATGTAGCAAAGATCGTGGTAGCCTTTCAGAGTCAATCAGCAATATATAACAATTCATAGGCTGATCACCGAGTAGCACTCTTTCAATGAAGATATCAGATCGGCGAAAAAACAATGTTCAGTGGATAATGATTTAAAAGCCGGGGGGAGACAAACACAAGGCAAATCATTGTTGATCTATTTCGGTTGTAGTCCAACAGCCCCCGTTATGGATGGGTACTCACCAGAATGTAGTGAGTAGACAGCTTTTTTGGTGAGCGGCACTTTGGTATGCAGTCCTGCTCCAATTTAAACTTGATTATTCCCACTTTGAGACCCGGCAGAAAGAGAGTTTTCTTCCTTGCAGCGCTGGAGGTGTCCCACAAACATAGTGATGAATTCTCCCAAGTGCACTGTCAGCGAACTTTCTCTCAGGAGCCCCAAGGTGTTTAGGAATTAGAAAAAAGAGAGAGCCCTCATGGTGCAGTAAAATAAACGCATTCAGATTTATTAAAAAAGTAGTAACTCACATGTACAATATAAAAAATCCGGCCGGCAAAAGCAGCTCTGGGACCGTTTAAGACAGTGGTTCTCAACCTGTGTAACCTCGGGACCCACATTTTTCCTTGGTCATTAAGTCGTGACCCAAAAATGATTCATTTCTGAGACATTTTCATTTATTACACAAAACAACTTGTGCACGATTCAGCAACGTATATATATATATATATGCACATTTTAAACATTATTGGGGGTATGGAATTGTATTGTGGGGGTATGTGGGGGTTTGGAGCTTTAGTAGGGGG
>NW_017307268.1:144514-152575 GCF_000935625.1 Nanorana parkeri | reverse complement strand
CAGCTTCTGCACTAACAGAGAACAATATGACAGGGGGCACTGATGGACATTATGTATTCTGAGCCCAGTCTGTGTAATAACATTCATTGTGTATTTAATGAACATACATTATGACATGGGACAGTGATGGATATTATGTGGGCTTGGAATACATAATATCCATCAGTGTCCCCTGTCCTGCCCCAGTGCACATCTCCCTGTCTGCCTACCTTTCTCTGATTCCAGTCAGACTGTCACTGAACTATTTGCACTGGAGAGTACAGTAGATACAGCGGCGGATTGATATCTGCTGTACTCTCCAGTGCAGGCCGGGCCGGAACTTTAACTTAATTGTCGGGAGCCGCGGCTCCTGATATTAATGCGCCGGCCGAAAGTGAGAAAATAGTCCCTTCTCTCCCCGGGCCATACCACTTTATCGGAGAGCCCGGGGGAGGCCGGGGGAGAGGGGACAGTTTTACATTATGGAGTTCTCACAAGCTGTACTACAAATTCCCCTCTCTATTTCACTCTACTGCAGATGGGCCGCTCCATGAAGAAATTACACCGCGACCCACTGCAGAAGGTGTCGCGACCCACTTTTGGGTCGCGACCCACGAGTTGAGAACCACTGGTTTAAGAGACTCCTCGTGTGCAAAATGAATCTACCTTCTTGATACTTAATAATCAATTCAACCATATCTTAGGCTGAGGTTAAAATACCCAGCCCCGGTCCACTTACTATCTTCACTGGATCACTCGATTTTTCACTTGAATACTTGATTGTATTCAATATTATTATCTTCATAGTTTACACCTTTAGTGCTTTGATTCAATCTTTTTCGTTTAAGGGAAAATTTTTCCCTGGAGTTGGACTTTAATATTTTCTAACTGGGGAGATCATCATTTAATGTACTTCCAGTCCTGCAGCCACAAGAAATCTCTACAAAGTGATTGGAAATTTCCTTTTTACAGAGTTGTCACCAGAACATGAGTCCCCATTGGAGGTTACCCCTCCCATTCCTGTCCCTGGGACATATTTTGGCTTTTTCGTTCACGTTAAGAGAGGTTGATTTTGATAATTGGGGACAGAGCAATAAAAATATGACATGGGGTTTAAATTCTTTCATTTATATGTTTTAGATGATAATGCCCCAAGCATATTGATTTTTTTTACTTGTAAAAGGTTTTCCAGATCAGGAAACGAGGAATTTCAGGCAACTGGATTTGCTTTTTGGGCTTGCCTTTGGTACTCCTCAAGCTATTACATTGAAATGGATGCTGAGATACACTACTGTGTCATACTATCTGTTCACTAATATATGTGTAGCAGATTGTCAGTGTGTTGTGTTGAAATACATTGCACATTGTATTTGTAAAGTGTATCTCTTTTTTCATATATCACACAAAATCCCTTATGAAAACAAAATACTGAAAACTGCTCAGGAACCTTGGAATCCCTGTTCCCTGGCAGACAGAGGCTGGCAATTCTGGCCAGCTCAGAAGTGCTCACATTACGTATGTCTACTCAGTATCCTATCAAAGTGCGAATTGTAAGAAACCAGCTAGCCTGTTCTCTGTTACTGTCTCCGTTTGTTCTGTATTTTTCTGATAGGCAATTCATAATGATGTCCACTAGCTGGTGGTATTCTGCATTGCTGATTTTTATTATAATGTATTGTTGAGACTTGTAGTCCTGCATAGCTGGTGGTATTCTGCATTGCTGTATAACGATTATACAGCAATGCAGAATAGCACTGACTATGCAGGACTACAAGTCCCAGCAATACATTATATTATTAAGTAGAAATGCCAATGCCAATACAGGGCATTTTCACAAGTACTTGTACTCGTGAAAATGGCCTGATACTAAGCGCAGACAGCGGTTTTCTGTCGAGAACGCGGACCTAGTTGAATTTGCCGCCCTCAGCATCTGTGCGCAAGCACAGACCAGTATATTTGAGGAAACAGGCATTTATTTACAAAGTATTTAGTTTAAATCATTAATTGTGACCTTTAATAATATGCCATCCATCATTTACTGCCAAGGATGGCATATTATTAATGGTCACAGTTAGCAATTACAAACCAATACCTTGTAAATAAATGCCTGTTTCTTCGTTAATCCCGTCTGTAGGCAAGCGCAGATACTGGGTCGGCATTCTCAACAGAACACCGGCACTAAATTCTTAAACTGAAGTGGCTGCCTGAGGTCCCACGCTTGCTGGGGACCTCGGTAGCCTGCCTGTTAACCACACGGTGCCATGGTGGGGTGGGGGGGACCCTGCATGGTTTCTTGCACTGGGGCCCTGAAAGTTCCAGTTACGCTGATGATGTCCTTTACAGATTGCAGGATCTGGTGGAGGAATGCACATGAACTCATTGACCTCCATCCATAATTTTCTTGTTTGTAGTACTTGAGTATCCCATACTAGGATGTACTGTATAACCACACCAGGAGATAGAAGAGGTACAAGGTATGGCAACAAGTCTAAAAAGCTTCAGATACAAGATGTTTTCTTGCTTCATTGTGCCATACTTTCTTGTCTTCTTGTCTGTATTATCTCAAGGTTACCTGGTATATTTCTATCCATCCTCTAAGGTAGCTCTAGCTAACAGTGAAATTAATCTTTGAAATGCATACACTGAACAAAGCCTAGCTGTCAAGGGCTTCAGCTTTTCATCTATGTGCAGCTGCGGTGCACCAGGCTAACTTACATCGCTGTAATATGATTTTCTGAGAAGACCTGAAACATGTCAAAATGCAGGTCAAATATTCCCAGTTCTGCCCACCTTTTTTTCAGCTGACAGGGATGCTGTGCAGCATAGATGCATGTGACCAGAAGATGGGCACCAATTATCAGCGCATGGAGAGATAATTAAGTGAGGAGATCTGTGAAGATAACCTGAAAAGACTTTTGATTTCAGAACAGATGCACTTTTTCTGGAAAACATTAATTTGTTAACCTAGAGTTGTTCCTTTTGCTTACCATTACCTTGTGTTTGAAATGCTATGTGACTAAGGGACATTCTGAGGGAAAGCAGAGAATGTGACATTCACCAAATGCATTTGAATCTTCCTTGTGCATGTGTACAGTGATTGATTCACTAAACATTTATTGCAGGGATTTCAATCACTGCAAATTAAAACACAAGCACCAGAAGGATTCCCCTGCACTGAATATCTGGTAAATCATATATTCATCACTTTATAAATGTGCCGTAGGTGTTCTATAATTTAATTCAACTGTTTAGGCCCTCTTTGAGTTGTTCTAATTAAGAGATGGTAAATATCATAGGTATTTGTGGTAGGTTATTACTTGAACGGTGTGTAATCTGTTTCAATATATACAGTCTACACTACAGTATATTATTATAAAATGTTTACATAATATTTAAATTGTGTCCTCTGCTGCTCTCTGCTGGGAAAAATAATTATTGCACTACCAGGACAAGCCTTCAGGATGAAACAAGAGCAATCTGTCATAATACTGGTAAAAAGTATGGTAAATAGAAACCTAAACTATAGATGTATATAAACAGATATTTGCTAATAACCGTAATCTATATTATAAGTAAATATGTGTTTAAGGGAATGGTTAGAAAGAATAATATTAACAGTGCCAAATAAGGGTGTTTCACCTTAAAACCTAGCATTGTGCTTTGAAGAATGCAAACTGAACAGAATATGAATTAAGGCTTGTCTAGACAAGTAAGTTCATGTCAAATGCAGCCTTTTATTTTCATACAGCACTGCTCAAATGCAAGTGTTTGGATGCAAAATAGAATTTACTAGGATCTGCTGCTCCTGAAGAAATGCAACACAAAGCAGAACAAATACAACCTCTGAGCTGTCCATTGAAATGAATGGAAATCTGTAAAACTGACAAAATGAATTCCCAATAACTTAAGTGATGTATTTACATAGATTATGTGCAAGGCTTGTACATTCAAATTCAATATTATAGATGAAGTGGAATAAATCCGTTCAGAGGCATTCATGTCTGCTTGTCAAAAGACAAGTTTCTTTTGTTTACTGTAGTGATAGCTACTAGGAAGTAGAAATAATTACTCTCTGTGTGTGTATATATAGATATATATAGATATATATAGATATAAATCTATATATATCTATAGTGGTAGTTTGGGGGAATATAGCACAATGGTGAGTGCTAAGTGACCACTCCTGAAGCCGACTTTAACATAAAAGGACAGTCTTTATTCACTCAAAGACCAACAATCCATGTACTTCACCTAATATTTCGCTTTTCTTCAGCATAACCAAACATAACAATTAATTTGACTTTCACCAAAACATTATATTTCTGTCTCACCGACATCTGGCTGTGCCATACACTCCCAATGTATTAGTCTCAGGACTTGACTGTATTTCTACGCAAATACATCCCACAGTATCGATCTGCAGTTTTTCCTCAGCTCCAAGCATGTCATCACACTTGTGGGTCACTGACTTTCTTTCAGTCTCTCCAACAAGTCCCTTGGGTGTCACTGACCCTCTCAACCTTTCCCAGCCTTCCTCGGCTGTTCCACACGTGCTTCCAGCACGCAACAGAGTCTGCCTGTGGCCATGTGCATCCTGCACACCCACAACTCTCCACTGGCTTGGGCCCCGTGTGCCTCCAGCACACACACTTCACTGGTTTGGCCCTTGTGTGTCTCCAGCACACACACACACACACTGCCCTGCTAGGTCCATGTGCAACCTGTGCAGTCACTACCAAATTACGGTCCACGGAATCCAGAGTCTGTCTCATCCAGACCTCTATCAGACTCCTAGTAAAACCAGCCCCAGAACAGGATTTACCAACCCAGGGTAAAGAACTATCTTTCCTTACCTGCAGACCTCTGCTGGCATTACCTGGGGTCATATATCTAAGAATCTGTGAAGAAACATATCTTCCATTCATCCCTTTTCCTGCCATCCTGGCACACCAGAATTGAAATTCTTTGAACCTGGCAAGTCATTTGTATTTACCATTGTTTATTCAATATCAATTCCCTGAAGAGATTAGTCTTAAGGGATCACCTAAAGGCAGTCAGAGTGGGAGATAGTTGGACAGGTTGGGGTAGAGAGTTCCATAGGATGGGAGAGACTCTAGTGAAGTCCTGGAGGCGAGCATGGGAGGAGTTGACGAGGGAGCTGGAAAGCAGGAGGTCTTGGGATGAGTGGAGGGGACGGTTAAGGTAATACTTTGAGACCAGGTTGGAGATATAGCCGGGGCCAGAGTTGTAGATGGCTTTGTAAGCGGTTGTTAATATTTTGAATTTTATCCTTTGGTCTATAGGAAGCCAGTGCAGGGATTGACAGAGGGAGGTTGCAGACACTGAGCGGTTGATTAGGTGAATGAGTCTAGCAGCTGCATTCATGATAGACTAAATGGGGGATATCCTGTGTATTGGAAGGCCAATGAGGAGGGAGTTGCAATAGTCCAGACGAGAGATAACAAGGGAGTGGATGAGTAATTTAGCGGTTTCCTTGGTGAGGAAGGGGCGTTTTTTGGAGATGTTACAAAGGTGAAGGCGGCAGGATTTGGATAGTGATTGGATGTGGGGAAGAAAGGTGAGGCCTGAGTCAAGGGTGACACCTAGGACCTTGGCATGGGGGGAGGGCTGGATAGTTGTGTTAACAATCTCAAGGGAAAAGTTGGGGGAAGGTGCACAGGCAGGAGGAAATATCAAGAGCTCAGTTTTTTATTTCTAATTAAGAGATGGTAAATATCATAGGTATTTGTGGTAGGTTATTACTTGAACGGTGTGTAATCTGTTTCAATATATACAGTCTACACTACAGTATATTATTATAAAATGTTTACATAATATTTAAATTGTGTCCTCTGCTGCTCTCTGCTGGGAAAAATAATTATTGCACTACCAGGACAAGCCTTCAGGATGAAACAAGAGCAATCTGTCATAATACTGGTAAAAAGTATGGTAAATAGAAACCTAAACTATAGATGTATATAAACAGATATTTGCTAATAACCGTAATCTATATTATAAGTAAATATGTGTTTAAGGGAATGGTTAGAAAGAATAATATTAACAGTGCCAAATAAGGGTGTTTCACCTTAAAACCTAGCATTGTGCTTTGAAGAATGCAAACTGAACAGAATATGAATTAAGGCTTGTCTAGACAAGTAAGTTCATGTCAAATGCAGCCTTTTATTTTCATACAGCACTGCTCAAATGCAAGTGTTTGGATGCAAAATAGAATTTACTAGGATCTGCTGCTCCTGAAGAAATGCAACACAAAGCAGAACAAATACAACCTCTGAGCTGTCCATTGAAATGAATGGAAATCTGTAAAACTGACAAAATGAATTCCCAATAACTTAAGTGATGTATTTACATAGATTATGTGCAAGGCTTGTACATTCAAATTCAATATTATAGATGAAGTGGAATAAATCCGTTCAGAGGCATTCATGTCTGCTTGTCAAAAGACAAGTTTCTTTTGTTTACTGTAGTGATAGCTACTAGGAAGTAGAAATAATTACTCTCTGTGTGTGTATATATAGATATATATAGATATATATAGATATAAATCTATATATATCTATAGTGGTAGTTTGGGGGAATATAGCACAATGGTGAGTGCTAAGTGACCACTCCTGAAGCCGACTTTAACATAAAAGGACAGTCTTTATTCACTCAAAGACCAACAATCCATGTACTTCACCTAATATTTCGCTTTTCTTCAGCATAACCAAACATAACAATTAATTTGACTTTCACCAAAACATTATATTTCTGTCTCACCGACATCTGGCTGTGCCATACACTCCCAATGTATTAGTCTCAGGACTTGACTGTATTTCTACGCAAATACATCCCACAGTATCGATCTGCAGTTTTTCCTCAGCTCCAAGCATGTCATCACACTTGTGGGTCACTGACTTTCTTTCAGTCTCTCCAACAAGTCCCTTGGGTGTCACTGACCCTCTCAACCTTTCCCAGCCTTCCTCGGCTGTTCCACACGTGCTTCCAGCACGCAACAGAGTCTGCCTGTGGCCATGTGCATCCTGCACACCCACAACTCTCCACTGGCTTGGGCCCCGTGTGCCTCCAGCACACACACTTCACTGGTTTGGCCCTTGTGTGTCTCCAGCACACACACACACACACTGCCCTGCTAGGTCCATGTGCAACCTGTGCACTCACTACCAAATTAGGGACCACGGATCTGTCTCATCCAGACCTCTATCAGACTCCTAGTAAAACCAGCCCCAGAACAGGATTTACCAACCCAGGGTAAAGAACTATCTTTCCTTACCTGCAGACCTCTGCTGGCATTACCTGGGGTCATATATCTAAGAATCTGTGAAGAAACATATCTTCCATTCATCCCTTTTCCTGCCATCCTGGCACACCAGAATTGAAATTCTTTGAACCTGGCAAGTCATTTGTATTTACCATTGTTTATTCAATATCAATTCCCTGAAGAGATTAGTCTTAAGGGATCACCTAAAGGCAGTCAGAGTGGGAGATAGTTGGACAGGTTGGGGTAGAGAGTTCCATAGGATGGGAGAGACTCTAGTGAAGTCCTGGAGGCGAGCATGGGAGGAGTTGACGAGGGAGCTGGAAAGCAGGAGGTCTTGGGATGAGTGGAGGGGACGGTTAAGGTAATACTTTGAGACCAGGTTGGAGATATAGCCGGGGCCAGAGTTGTAGATGGCTTTGTAAGCGGTTGTTAATATTTTGAATTTTATCCTTTGGTCTATAGGAAGCCAGTGCAGGGATTGACAGAGGGAGGTTGCAGACACTGAGCGGTTGATTAGGTGAATGAGTCTAGCAGCTGCATTCATGATAGACTAAATGGGGGATATCCTGTGTATTGGAAGGCCAATGAGGAGGGAGTTGCAATAGTCCAGACGAGAGATAACAAGGGAGTGGATGAGTAATTTAGCGGTTTCCTTGGTGAGGAAGGGGCGTTTTTTGGAGATGTTACAAAGGTGAAGGCGGCAGGATTTGGATAGTGATTGGATGTGGGGAAGAAAGGTGAGGCCTGAGTCAAGGGTGACACCTAGGACCTTGGCATGGGGGGAGGGCTGGATAGTTGTGTTA
>NW_017307268.1:135537-143536 GCF_000935625.1 Nanorana parkeri | reverse complement strand
ACGGATATGTAGTTAGTAGATTGGTGACACACAAGGACACTGAGGGGGAGAGTTGCGGAGTAGAGAGATAGATTTGAGTGTCATCAGCATAGAGATGGTATTGGAAGCCATGTGAGGCTATTAACCGACCAAGAGAGGAGGTGTAGATAGAGAAGAGAAGGGGTCCAACGGCAGAGCCTTGGGGGACCCCAACAGAAAGAGGAAGAGGAGGGGAGGAATTATATTTGTAGGTGACACTAAAGGAGCGCTTGGATAGGTAAGAGGAGAACCATGAGAGAGCAGAGTCATGTAGGCCAAGTGAGTGGAGTTTTTTTGAGGAGGAGCAGGTGGTCCACAGTGTCAAAAGCAGCATTAAGGTCTAATAGCAAGAGTAAGGAATAGTGGCCATTGTGTTTAGCTGTTAGTAAGTCATTAGTGAGTTTTAGGGGGGCGGTTTCAGTGGAGTGTAGGGGGCGAAAGCCAGACTGTAAGGGATCGAGAAGGTTGTCATCAGCGAGGTGGCGGCTCAGGCGGCTGTAGATAAGGCATTCTATGAGTTTGGAGGTGAATTGGAGTAAGGAGATTGGTTTGAGATTGTTAAGGTCGGTAGGGTCCATTGATGGTTTTATGGGTATAGGGGTAACCAGGGCATGCTTTATAGGTGAGGGAAAGGGAGTAAGAGAGTGTAGGATAGAGTAAGAGGGTGACCGAAGTTGTGGTGAGGGAACAGGGTCCAGGGGACAAGTGGTGAGGTGGGTGTCAGAGAGAAGCTTTGTAACCTCCTCTGTGGTGACCGGATCAAAAGAGTGTGATGGTGGGTCTGGAACATGAATAGGGGAAGGTGACTGCACAGTGGCGATCTGATCCCGAATTGTAGCTATTTTGTTTTTTAAATGAGTGGCAATGTCCTGGGCAGTGAGTGAGTTAGTGGGTGGTGGCGATGGGGGGACATAGTAGAGAGTTAAAAGTGGAAAAAAGTTGACGAGGTTTGGATGAGAGTTTGTTAATGAGAGTGACAAAATAAGTCTGTTTGGCAGCACGGAGGGAGGAATTATATTTTAGGAGGGCAGCTTTGTACAGGGTGAAGTCTTGCAGAAGTATAGTTTTTCGCCACAGTTGTTCAAGAGCGTGACTATGTCTTTTTAGATGTCTGGTTTCTTTTGTTTGCCACAGTTGTAGTGGACGTGGTCTAAGTCTGCGTGTAGTGAGGGGAGCCAAGGTGTCTAGAGAGGATAAAAGTGAGCTGTTGAAGACAGAAATAGCCAGGTCAGGGCAGGACAGGGGTGATATTTTGTCTTAGAGGTAGTCAGTAGCAGAGTAAAGCAGAGAAGAGAAGGGTCGAGGTGGCGAAGGTTTATCCGTGTGACAGTGTGCCGTGTAGGTGGATTCAGGGTTGGGGATAGGGTGAGGGTGAAACTGACAAGGTTGTGGTCTGAGAGCGAGAAAGGGGTGTTGGAGAGGTTGCAAGGAGTGCATAGGTGGGAGAAAACAAGATCTAGTATGTTACCATCAGAGTGAGTAGGAGTGGAAGCCGGGGTGTTAATGTTATGAGCAATGTTAAAGTCACCAAGAATGATAGTTGGTATTTCTGAGGAGAGAAAGTAGGATAGCCAGGCAGGGCAGCCATCAGGGGGGGTACAGCCGATACTCATGAAAGGGGCCCGGGCAGCCTGGGGGGCCCGCCCGGGACCCTTACATGAGTATCAGCCGACGGTGAAGAGCGAGGAGGTGGAGGGGCCCCTGCAGCGGCAGCAGAGGCCTGGCCCTAGCAGCGCAGGGCCCCAGCATTGCCGCTCCGCTCACTGCGTCCAGCGGGTCACTCAGCCCTCCATCCAGCGGGTCACTAAGCCCTGAGTCCAGCGGGTCGCTAATCCCTGCGTCCAGCGGGTCGCTAATCCCTGCGTCCATCGGGTTGCTAATCCCAGAGTCCATCGGGTCGCTAAGCCCTGAGCCAAATTCATATACTCTTCTGCATTGGTGTATAAATGTATTGCTGGGATTTGTAGTCCCCCTACTGCCGGTGCCATTGTGCATTAGAGTGTAAGCTCCTCTGTACAGAGACTGATGTGACTGTCTCAGTGTTCTCTGTACAGCACTGCAGTATATGTCAGAGCTATATAAATGTATAACAACAATGTGACGGAGGGGGGCCCGGCCTAAAGCTGTGTAAGGGGCCCCAAAATTTCTGATGGCTGCCCTGTAGCCAGGCTTTCATTGTTCTATCATTGATCATGTAAACATCATTTTTTGTAAACAATACACTAAATAAAATGTAGTGCACACAAACAATATATAATCCCCATTTATTTTGTTCAAAATAAAAGATAAGTCCGTGTGGAGTAAATTAAGGCCAAATATGTTAAGCCTCAAAACGGCATCCACCCACAAAACTAAAACGATTCATGCACCCAAAATTAGCAGTAGGTGACTCTTAAAGTGACACTAAACTCAGGAGTTGAACCTTAAAAATGCATTTAAGTACCTTAACTATTAACAAAAATGTATCTTATTTGTGTATCACTCGGCTGTAGATCCTCAAATCATCTCTGAATTGGTGCTGACACTGTCCTTCCTTCTGGGTGGTGGCTACTTTTGTTCCTCATGGTCCCTGTGTGTGTTGTAAAGTAGCCACCTCTACAAGCTCACTCCTGTGATAACTATAAATTCAATTCAAATTAACTATAACTTCAATACAAATTAGTAAACTAACATGCTTGACCTGAGAGCCCTGTAAATGTGAGGGTGTGACTCTACAGCCTTCCAGATCACTATTAATAAATTGTCCCCGGCCTGCTGATAAAAATATAAACAAGTTCATGGTTGCTGCTACAGCTGTGACCTTTTTTGACAATTTTCACCAGTTTTAACCATTTCCAGGCAGGACGTATGAGATGCATTCAAAATGTGGTCAGTATGCAATTTTTTAAATTTATCTGATAAAATAAATATTAACTTTTTACAGTTTTCACCAATAAGACATCCCATTTAACATATTGAGCATTTTTACCAATTCTTTTTATCTATTTTTTAAAGAATTGTAACAGTCGAAATCCATTGCTAGGCATGAGTCAGTGAAAACACATAGACAGAGCCAGAAAGTAAATATTTACTTATTTGACACTGTGCCAATATTTTCAATACAGCCTGGGCCTGCACACTCTTAGGAAAAACAGATTTAGCCAAACAAGACTTTAGTACACGGTTTTAGACTATAGCCCTTAAGTAAGTCAAAGGGCTATATATACACAGCTATATATACACCTACACCCACCTATAACTACCTGCCTAGTTATTAATGCAAGTTTTCTTTTTAAAATCTGAAAATGAAAATGTCTATTTTAGGGTTTAGAATCTGTAGGAAATATTTTACAGATTTTTAAGTGCAGTACTCCACGCAAATAATATTATTTGAAAATATTCCTACTAGATCAAGTGATGCAAATTGGTAGAAGACAATTTATAGTTACAGCGAAAATATAAATGTTTGACTTTTTCCTACAAGAAGAGGAAGTAGCTGTACAAATATAACTATATTTGCTGCAGCTGATCTTTATTTAAGATTATAATCTCATAAAGAAATAGTCTACTGTTACTCTCGCTGCAAAGCAAAGTCCCGCTGCTTGTGACACTGAACTCCACTGGGAGATATGTGCTCAAAGATCTGCATTCAACACTTTTATGACTATCAAATGCCGGTGTCCCCTGCTGCACTCTGTGGTATCATCTGCCAGCCCATATCTCACTACAGGGCACAGGGACTAGTGATAAGACCACAATCACAGAAGGGGACTAGGCATGTGAAACATCTGGAAGTATGACTGGTGATGACTCTTCAAGCCACAAGAGTACGGTGGTGTAGACAGCGGGACAGGCAAGTATTTTTCATTTGCTTTACAGGGATGCCTTTATTACATATTTTAATAATAACAACTTTAACTGTAGACAAACTACTAAATAAAGCAAAAAACCCCCCACACATTTATACATTTATTTTTCCTGCCTGCTCACTGGGCAGTGAATACATATTGAGGAAAATGTATTAAAACGGGAGCAGACAAAATCTGTAGCAGTTGTCCTTGGCAACCAATCAGCTTCTCTCTTTAATTTTCCAAAGTTTAACTGAACAAAGAGAAGCTGATTGGCTACTATAGGGAGCTGCTCTAAATTTTGTCTGCTCCAGTTTTGATAAATACCCCTCATTGTGTGTAGTGATTAATGTTTGGTGACACTGGAAGCAGCAAAGCTGAAATAGCTATGTCTAACTATGTCCTGTGGCAAAAGTGTATGAATGGCTGAATAAAATTACAAATCCTATGGCACGTAAGGCAGTTAACATATTGTATTTCAACTGCATAAGTAACTGTTTGCTTGGAATTCTGCAGTCATTTTGTGACAGTTTAGGTTTTGTTATAACGATAAATAGTGCCTTAGAATTGGTTGTTTTTAGATCACCACACAAAAATGCTACATTCTATATACTGTTGTGCATCTTTTTGTCACTAGATGGCAACCAAGCAAAACATTTAGTCAAGAAATGAGGCAATTCAAAATGTTATAATTGGGAGCAGATGTAATTTTAAAGAGTGAAAGTATCAATTAAAAAAATAAATAGTTGTAAGCGATAGCATTTCCTAAAACATGTTATTCCTATTGACATGTGAATTATATATTAGACAACATTTTTTAGTAT
This sequence comes from Nanorana parkeri, assembly GCF_000935625.1. Lineage (NCBI taxonomy): Eukaryota > Metazoa > Chordata > Amphibia > Anura > Dicroglossidae > Nanorana > Nanorana parkeri. The sequence continues at coordinate 138,867 of NW_017307268.1, read as the reverse complement.
ACAACATAACCTTGCATTTTTTGAAGACTATTGACATCCTTGAGCCAGAATGTTGTAAGTTAGTAATAACTGCTCTGTTAGGTTTTTAGCTGATTTGGAAATGATCTCATATTTATTGGGACAGGACACGGCCGCCTACTTTCAGGGCAACATTGATCCGATAGGTTAGAAAACCGGAAAATTGTATTTCATACTTACCGTAATTTTCCTTTCCTGTCCAGCTCCATGGCAGCACACGAATGGGTTAATCCCTCCCTTCTCCCCTAATCAGGATCGTAACTCATAAAAGCTGAAAGAGTCTCCTGGCTTGCCGTTCCGTAACTCGACTACTATATGGGTGGGCCTTGTGCTGCCATGGAGCTGGACAGGAAAGGATAATTACGGTAAGTATGAAATACAATTTTCCGGTTTTCCTGTCAGCTCCATGGCAGCACACGAATGGGAATTAACTAGCCAAACGCAGGGGTGGGTATGCTTGAAAATTTTTAAATCACAACTCATGGTAGAAGAAATAACCCTATGGCCGAATTCAACTTTAGTTAAGGCAGCTGGATCTACACAGTAGTGTGTCATGAACGTGTGCGAAGAAGACCATGATGTGGCCAGACTCCTAGTGGAAATGAGCAAACACCCCACTTGGGACAGTCATGTGCTCGGCTTCATATGCTAACGACATCGCCTTCCCTATCAAGGATGCTATGAGCCTACTGGATGCCGTAGCATCCTTCCTGGCACCTGCAGTAACGATAGAGATGACCTGTAGACCTGAGCTCTTCCGTGGCCAAAATATACGCCTTTAGCGTATTACCTGTGTCCAAGCGACTAATCTGGCCCCCATCATCCGACTTGAAGGTTGGAAATACAATTTCTTGGTGTATGTGAAAGTCAGTCACAACCTTGGGAATGAACCTCAGCATGGGAACTAGAATCACTCCATCTGCCAGGAAAGTGAAGAAGTGTTTTTCAAACTCAAGAGCGGCCAACTCCAAAACCCGTCTGGTGGAGGTGATAGCAACTAGAAAGGCAGCGTTTAATGCGAGGACGAGTAGTACTGGGCTTCCTAGAATGAAGAAGAGCATTGACTACCCTATCTGAGCAACCCAATGTGAGAAGTATCAGCCTCTCAATATCCATGCTGCTAGGCAAAGTTTCACAGGTGCTGGGTGAAGGATCGGACCGTGAAAGAAGATCGGTCAATGGCGGTAAGAATAGTGGAGGCTGGATACCCATCAGGCGGAGGAGAGGATACCAAGGCCCCTTGGGCTGGTTCGGAATCACTGCCAGGACAGCCACCTATTCTCTCCAGAGTCTCCTCAGAAATTGTAGTATGAAAAAGGCACTGGCGGTCAGTGAAATGCACAGCTTGCGTTTCAACACTGCCGCTGGGATCCCCAGACAGCACAGCAAGGAGCCGCAAAACAGCGGCTCCACCCAGGTTATGGCAGCACAGGCTCTTGTCACTGACAATACATGGAAATACACAAGAAGGAATACCGAATAACAGGCAGAATAGGCCTGCAATGAAGCAACAACTCCATAAGTTACATTTTAAACATTACCAACGCTGGGGAACCACAGGTGACAGCAAAGTACTCACCCAGAAAGCACCCAAGAGTTTAGGGCACAAGATGAAACTGACAGAGTTAGCAAACACCTATCTGTAAGATCCAGTCAAAAGATTTAGTAGCAGAGCTACAAGTGGCAGCAGCCTGCACTCAGCAAGCACCTGCGGTTTAAAGCACGTGGAAGCAAGCTAATGGGTGTTTCAGGTAATACCTGCAAGAGTCAGCTTGGGCATGAGCAGCACCACAGAATCACATATGTAAAGGTGGCCATACAACTTACAACCATTGTAAAACTTTTGTTGTGTAGCCAACTGAAGGAGGTAGAAGAAGAAGGCGGACAGCAAGAACTTTATCCCTGCTAGGTAGGCACCGTGCTCGGATCCTGACATATAGGAGGAAAAAAAAGGAACGGCAAGCCAGGGGACTCTTTCAGCTTTTATGAGTTACGATCCTGATTAGGGGAGGAGGGAGGGATTAACCCATTCGTGTGCTGCCATGGAGCTGACAGGAAAATCTTTCCCATTTGCTGTTGTCCACCATGAGATAGGCAACACTGTCTGTACCACCCTTCTTCTCCCACCCTCTCTATACACATTAGCATTAACATTCAGCTGAGCCGAACACACCTGTTAATAAAGTGCTATACTATCACAAGTGCTGGAGGGTAGTAGAAGTGTGCCTGTAATGCCATCCTTTGTCTATGGCAGTGGTTTCAACCTGTATAACCTCAGGGCCCACATTTGTCCTTGGTCAGTAAGTCGCGACCCAACACAATGGAATGCCCGGCAATGCAGAACCGCATGTTCCGGTGCAATCAAACTATGGGCAGGAGGTGTGTTTAGGGTGCCATTTAAATGAATTGCAACGCAGCACACCACCAGCAATTCCCCTACCAGAATGAACAGTAGGTGCAATTGCGTGGTGGTTGTAGCCATAAGGGCACACAAGGGAGCTGTAAGCAATGCATGTATGGATGGAGCTCCCTCACGGCCATACCCCCAGCCCACCCCACCCCAAGCTGACACTCAGCAGCGGGCAGCATATTTTAAATGGCTGCTCGGCAGGAGAACTGACAGTGCTGCACTATGGGGGAGGCTGAGAAAACTCTCTCCTAGTGCAGTGGAATGCATGCCGCGACCCACTGAACATGGGGTCGTGACCCACCTTTGGGTCACGACCCACCAGTTGAGAACCACTGGTCTATGGGTAACTTTACGTTACAAAACCTTCCAATGATTTGCTCCACCTCAATTTTCTCCTCAGTTAATTGAATTATTCCAGGTTTATTTAGATAACACTAGAATTGGCTATTATACAGAATGGTAGAATCAAGAGCACATTATTTACCATATCTGTAAGGCTTCTCCTCTAAACTGCTTAGCATTAACGGCAAAGAAAATGTTCTTGTATTTAGGCGAATTAATTGGATGACTAAGGGGTCTATTCACGAAGCTGCCGAAGGATCTGGCCGTAGCTTCGGCCGATCCTTTACTCCCGGCCTGCCAAGGTGAGAAACAGTGCTGTGTCTTTTTTTCTTTATTCTGACACGCGATGTCAGAATAGAAAAAAGGAAAAAGATTTTTCACATTGAAAAGCATTGGGACATTACTATTGGCTATTTCAATTTGCAATAGCCAATAGTAAACTAGCATTGTACCCGCCCTCTGCTGCAGTTCCCCATCAGGCCCATCAGCAGAGGGCGGGAACAATGCTAGTTTACTATTGGCTATTGCAAATTGAAATAGCCAATAGTAATGTCCCAATG